>NC_092690.1:27246977-27371977 GCF_964275005.1 Diadema setosum
CTAAAGGTATGTTTCAGCGGGCACACTCGAGGACACGAGGCTACCATCTATACACTAAATTTACTCATAAGTTACTATTAGTGTATAGATACAATAATGTATGTTGTTAGTGTATTATAATTTTCGCCCCGTTAGGGGCAAAATTTTTTTGCATTTTCAGTTATGAAATTACAACATTTAGACAAGAAATATGCCTTTATTGTTCATTTTGGTCTTTAAATCAGTGATTAATTATTTGTTACAGGGGGCACTTTGGGTGGGGGGCAAAAACTCGTTTTGCCCCCCAACATTTTGTTTGGGGGGGGGGGGGGCCAAGTGCGTGCGACATGCGAAGAACAATTTTACTACCCGGAGGTCCCCGCAGATGACCTGCACATAACAGTACCTAGCACGTATCTCACCCGTAGTCGCCCGGAAGTGCGCACGCAAATCCTTTTTACCCGTAATCATGTTTAGGCCTTGTCACAACTTTCCGGGCAAGCTACGTGGGCTTGTTGCGTGTGAGGATTTTCCAGCTACCGGACAGTTTCTGAGGGCGGTCAAGGATTGTGGAGGAGCAGAAAGTTACCAAAATGTGCCTTCAATGTCCTGCACATTTTGGTAAATTTACCAAAATGTGCAGGTAATAAAATGTGCGCTCTGTAGGCTACATTAAATTTGTTAACGGATTTTGTTCGTTTGGTAGGAAAGTCTACCATGATATTTTTTTAAAGCCTATAGATTTGGGATTTGCTGCCCCTGGTGTTCCATTTTTTATAGGGTCAAACATCGTACTGTCGGTTGGTGGATGGCTTGTGTGCGCTCTGTCAACGGATTTTGTTCAAAATCAGTATAGAGGTATATGATATATTTTACAAGCCTATAGATGTTGGATCTACTGCCCCCAGTGTTCCGTCTTTTGTAGGGTCAAAGGTCATATTGTTGGTGGATGTTGAGTGTGCGCTCTCTAGGCTACATTTCTTAACGGATTTTGTTCAAATTTGCTATGAATGTCTACCATGATATGAGCTACAAGTCGAGAGATTTTGGATGTGCTACCTCCAGTGTTCTGTTCTTTTTTTTTTATAGGGTCAAAGGTCATACTGTTGATGGATGGTTTGTGTGCGCTCTAAAGGCTACATGATTTTACTAAAGCCCCCGTTCCACTATGCCGTTCTCGCTACGATTTGACAATTTTCTCAGGTCGGGAAGGATCGGGTAAAACCTGAGCCGATGTTAGAACGCTCTAAGTACGCTGCAGCTACGACTACCAAGTGCTTGCTACGCTCTTACTACGATGATCGGGAATTAGACATTGCGATCTCTGCCGCTGCCGGTACGCTTTAGAACGATGTAGCTACGCTGTTAGTGCGATGTTGCCGATGTTATCCGATCAATGCACGCTGTATCTACGCTCTGAACGATCTAAATCTTATCACGCTGTTACCCCGTTCAGAGAGCTGTTAGTGCCCGATGTGCCACGATGTACCCCGATTTCGGCTGTGGGTCAGCAGTCAGTCAACTTATTAGCATGCAGAACCGAAGAAATATACTGTGGACCTCGAAGATTCATTCTTCTTTTTTTCCTTTTGATTTTCAAAGTTGTTGTTGCTTCGTTATTCTCACTACTCTTTCTTCATCAGCGAGCCCGTGCTTCTGTGCCTCCAGTGCCCTGGTTATGACCCACCATTTCCCTCTCCTCTCCCCTCCTCCCCCCCCCCCCCCCCTTGTCCACCTCTACCTTCTTCACTACTATATCTTTCTATCCTCTCATCAATTTTTTCCTTACAAGAGAGCCGCCATGTGTTTGTTAATGTGCGTCCGTATGTGTGCATGTATGTGTGTATTACTCTGTCTGTCTTGTCTTTTTTTTTTTTTTTGCTACCGCTTAGGGAAATTTGTTGTTGTTGTTTTTTGCAATTATATATTTTTCTAGATGAGGGGACTGCATTCTAATACTACAAGCTCTGCTTTTTAGCAGTCCCCTCCATTTCCAGCAATATTTTGTATGCATTTACCACAGTGACGTAACTGTTATTTGTATCTCTGTTGATAATTTGCCTGCATCTCTTTTACAATGTTATTCTATTCATCGCATTGTGGTACTGATTTCATGACGTCTGTGTAAATGAGCGTTTCTTTGTGTTTTTTATTATTTGTTTGTTGGAAGTGAAATAAATCAACTTGAACTTGAACTTGAAGAGCCTCCTCAACTCACGGTTCTTTTGCAGCAATGCATTGTATAAACAAAGACGTGCTGATTTTTCAAAGGATTTTTCTTGATGTCCTTGCTTTTATAGTCCGTCTTCCTCCAGTTGTCATCCGGTTGTAGATGATTTCATATTCTTCAAAATTCTGCTATGTCCTCTTCCTCCTATTTCAGCATCACGTGTAGTCTCTCTTTCTTCGCCTTTTGGGTAGCTGCTTCGCTGCCTTCTTCTCTTCTTTTTCTTCATCTCTTCTTCTTCTTCGAAAATTACAGCTAACCGTTCTTGTGCCGATGTTACTACGCTCAGAAAGACATTGTTACGCTCATCCCGCTGCGTTTACGCCGTCATTACGCTCTCCCCGCTGCGTTTACGCTGTCACTACGCTCTCCCGCTTGCCGTACGATTAAAAATATGTCAATTTTGATCGGGGAGATCGGGAAGAAATTTTGAACCGGTTCAAAATTTCTCCCGATCTGAAAAACTGCCCGCTCCAACCCCGACCTCCACACGCTGCTGCTACGATGCTTCCGATCCACGTACGCTTTTGCCGCTCTCTCCCGATCTGCTAGATCGGGACAGATCGGGGTCCAAATCGTGATAGTGGAACGGGGGCTTAACGGATTTTGTTCAAATTTGGTATAGAGGTTTATCACAATGTAATCTACAAGCCTATAGATTCGAATGTATCTATACTTAATCTAATGCTCTTTTTTTTTTTTACAGGGACAATATTTAGAAGCTCCCACGTTTGATGAAGAATGTCCCTCCAAATATCTTCCATTTCCCGTCACTATATTCCGTCGCTCGCGTCTCCCCCCCCCCAATTTAAACGCAATCTTGCATTTCCAGGACACACCCCATTTATTTCTTGAATGTGATCAACTTAAAGGAGGCAGTTGACAGTTCATGATTCTTCAGCGACACACATCCAAAGTGGATTATGCCGATGTTGGCGAATATGATAAGTTTGACCAATTCACTATAGACATGAGGAAGATCTGAGATCTTTTCTTTGTGACTGATACACTTGAACCACAATATTACAGGTGAAAAGTCAACTGATTTTATTTCTATATTCATTAGCTTTCAAGGCCTTGCGCTGCTCCGTTGCTTTCCTCTCATATAAAGTTGCATTATTTCCAATTTCCAATTTTGAATTCCCTCCCCCATAAAAATCCTAAGGGCCTAAGATTCAAGCCGCACTGCCTATGTTTAGGTTACGTCGCTGAGCTGACAGCTGTTTCATTAGGATATCAAATTTCATGTCCTGTATTATGTAATAATAATGACATCGCATGTTCTGTTTTGTTACCATGTGTAGTTTTGACTTCATTAATTTTTCTCTTTACCTGTGATTCATTCAGAACCAGTTGTGCAAGACATTCCCGAATGTAAGAAGTACGTCATCAGTCAGTTAGGAATGTCCAGTGGAAAAATAAATAACGACAGCATCAAAGCCTCGTCATCAGCTAACAGCTCATCTCCCTATTTCGCCCGGCTTAATCATCCAGATGGCTGGAGTCCCAGCACCGCTGATTCGGCGCCATGGCTGCAGGTATGCGGGAGTCCCTCCCTTGGTCAAATGAGAAAGTTTCATCATTGTTTATTGGCGTAAAATGGGTAAACATGTGACTATTAGATACTATCCTTTTGTAAATATCTAGCAATTATATCTTACAAGCAAAAGAAAAGAGACTATAATGTGAGATGACAGAGCTCCATACATTTTTATCTCATGCGATTTGCAAGAATGGTGATGTGCGATCCATTTTTTTATAAGGTGTTGATTTTGATGTTTGTTGTCCTTACTCCACTCTTATCAGTCGACTTTAAGATGGACAGATAAATAGGATATAGGTGAAGTGTGTAATATTTCAATATGAATTGGACCTATCAGAGTTTAAATGTATGGACAGGAAAAGTCCTAATACGAATGATTGCATTTAAGGATTCAGTAATGCATAGTATATTATATTAGCATATTAGTGATTTTAGTAATTAGCTTAGTACAAGGACAAGTTGGCAGTGTTTCAGTTCGCATATTTTCACAAACAACCGAAATAATTCATTGTGGGATCATCAGTGACGATGCTCAGAAAGTCATTGTCGTTTGGAAAAGCCCGAATTCAGAATGCTTTCAACGTGTCGTAGATTAGTTAGAATCTTAATTCAACAGGTTTTGCCTGATGCACAACGGCGGCAATTTTATTTTTCGTTCTCTTCCTTTAGCAAGCGGATTTTCTCATTGATCAGTCACCATTAGCACTTATGCTTATTTGTGTGAATAATGGTATAGCTATGAGTGAATTTAGGGCAGTGCTTTATCTGCAAACTTTGACAATACATCAGAGTCTTTGTCTGAGATATGTATCTTTTTCCGTCTTGCTTAGATCATGCTTCCTAAGATGGCAGTAGTCTACGGGTTTGTTGCTGCAGTCAGGAGTACGTTTCACGCAGACCCTTCTTTTCACGTCAAATATGCCGAAAATGAAGACGAGGAGTTGAAGTATGCAATGGACCCTTATTTCAATGACATAGCAGTGAGTAACGGGGCAATGTCAAATCCAAAGAAGTTAGAGAGAAAAGGATGTTCTTTCCTTTATTAGTATTTCCTATTCTTTTTTTTTTCGTCGTTCTGTTTGGGTATTTAATTAAACAACCGATATTGCCACCGTTTTGCTTTGTTTTGTTTTGTTTTGCTTTGTTTTGTTTTTCTGCATCACATTGCGGCCTACTTTTTGATGTGTGCGTGTGCGCGCGCGCACGTGTGTGTATGTGTGTATGTGTAGGATGTGGGAATATATAGAAGGAGAGATAAATGGATAAGACGATAAGACTGAGAGAGCGTGAAGGGAATTGCAAAGAGAGGAAGAATTTCTTCTTATTGTTTGTATGAATCATACGGATTTCGTACCGAAGGTTTATGTCATTAAGATAATATCTTGAAGATATGGGGTTTGCATCGTTTGCGTTTAGGACAATTCATTTATAAACATACCGACCATTCCATCCCCCTGTGTTTGAATCCATTTTACTTTTACAAATTTGCGTATTCATACCCTATCCGGCAACTCAATAAATTCCCGTTGCCTCTGTGTAAGATTTTTTTTTTTTTTTTTTTTCAAAATCGAATTCTCTCTTTTTTTCCCGGCTCTTAATTTTGGAAATCTCTAAATGTCAGCATACATTGTGTTGTAAGATTTAGAAGTTTTACGTTTGACATTAACATTTGTATGTGTGTGTGTATAAACTACTATATAAAGCAGGCTCTTCACTATATGTAGGAATGCCATAGATTTAATTCTTTATTTTTCTATTCCATTGATTTCTTTATTCACCCCAATAATAAACCTCTTTTTTACACCTCAGTGAATTCTATCTTCGCCTGCGCTGAAATGGAAATTGAACTCTTCTTCCTTCGCCCCCTTTCCGTCGGCTCTTTTTCAGTCAACTTAATTAGTTTGTTCTGTTATTCTTTGGACGCTTATCCTCGTTTCTATACGATATCTTATTTTATGTATATTTGTGCATGCGGTTGTGCGCATGTTTTTTTTTTTTTTTTTTTTTTGGGGGGGGGTCCCCCTTTTTAAGGCAATTTGCCTCAGTTTCATTACTTCGATACATATTGTAAGTAGATGTTGTTCACGAGGGGCTGCAAATTTACAAGCCAAGCTTTTCAATAGTCCCTTCCATTTCCCGCAGATTTTCTTTCATACATACATACATTCCACACTAGATTTTTGTACTATTCTATTATCATGATAAACAAGCATCTTTGATTTTGTATTATTGTTTATAAGAAAATATCATGTTGTATTGTACTTTGTTGGAAATGAAATTAATGAAATGAAATATGAAATTCCCCACGCGTACATGCAAATTCTTTTCCTCCTTTACAGCTGTCGCAATACAGAGTACAATAATAACCACTATAAAATATTGATTATTTAATTGTCATAAAGCGAGGAAGATTAGAACATTAGAGAAATGTACATGACGTTGTGTTGTGTCATTGACTTCTATTACATCCCTAATGTCTTCCTTTGTCTAACAGATATTCCCCATGAGATCATCTGTGGTTAACACGGTTGAGACGGAGGAGGACCTTCCAGTTCCCCTACGAGCGACAATCGTGCGCATAATACTTTTAAAACATGCTCGCTTTAATTTTGAACTGTACGGCATATATCCGGATTCTCAGAGCTCTTAGAACGTTAAGTGGTCGTCGTCGTATTACAAGGCAATTTTCTATCAGATTCAGGATTGTAACTATTTATTTGTCATCTGTCTATCTTATTTATGTTCTTACTTTTATTGGATATAGATGAGTAATTCGATCATTAGCTCATGTACTGGTATTAATCTGCTCATTCTTCATTAAGTCATCCTCCTACATGTCCTATATCAAAGTTATTCAAATATCTAATCGTAGTTCTTAAATTGTTGCCAAATCTACTCGACTCTGATTAAACTGCTGTAATATCTAGCTGTTTATATTGTAAGATCTATTAAACATTATTGTTACTGTCTGGAAAGGCCTCTCTTTAATGTGTGTTATTACAAATTTTGTGTTCCCTGTTGGAGTGACTTGCTCTCAACAACATTTGATTAGTCTGTTATGTTGTAGTTTTTTTTTTTTTTAATGACTAACCAACGTGTGCGAAATGTGTATTAAAATGACCCATTTTGAACCATTTGTTAAAACAAAAAGAATAAAAAAGTTTACTGGGTGTCAGAATTTTCGAAGTATTTGCTCAGATCATCTCCTTTGATATTCTATTGTACGGACATTTTATATATATATATATATATATATATATATATATATATATATATAATTATAGTAATATATGAAGAGTTTGTTCTCAAAAAAAAGTCCATATTTGCCAAATGGAGTATTTGCGATTAAAGGTCAAGAAAAATAAAGAGAATAATAAGAATTTTTTTTTGCTTCTTTTGACCATAACTTCAAAAATGTACCTTTATATGTAGTGACCAATATATCATTTAAAAGGTATTATTTTGTACTTTATGACAGAGACCGTACTTCAAAATCTTCAAAAATGGACTTATCGGTTTTTGCGAACAATTCTCCATATGTATTATTAAGAATCCATCAGATAAAATATAAATTTGAGAGGAATTACTTCGATGTTGTTAATGAGGGTGATCGCCTTGCATACTTACAGTCCGTATAGAATCAGAAGGGTAATACCATTCTTTCCTACTGACTTAAAGAGGGACTACTAGCAAAGATTCGTAGAGCATTTACTACGTATAAATAGTGTGTGGTGAACCATGAATCATATTCAAGGACCTCCTCGCCAATATGAGCGAAATCATTACATCAATTGTTTCTATTTTCTGTCATTATTCATGTGTAATTAGTTGTTGATGGAATATTGTATTTTGAAAGAGAATTGTATTTGTAATATATGTATATGTAATAATCAGGCTCAATTTTTTTTTTTTTTTTTTTTTTTTGATAGACTTTTCAATGTGGATGCTAATTGTACCGTGTTGTTTTGTTTCGTTTGTATATTTACATCAAGAACACGCAATTCAGCCTCTGGGCTGCTTATGTATTTTCCTTTTGATTAAATAAACCTATATCTATCTATCTTTCTAACTATCTATCTAGCCTGGTATAACGACAAAAATATGGGATAAGGTACGTAAGGTAATGACAATTATCTTATCGTAAAAAATTGATAATTTGTGCGTTTTGTCTGCAGAAAATAACAGCTATTGGTGAAACATTTTAGTATACTACTATTTCAGTCCAACGGGTATCAATGAAACACGTAATCCTACTCTGAAGACTGACAACAGAGGGCGTGGGACAAATGGATTACGGATTTCTTACGATCATGTTGTTGTTGTTGTTGTCGTTCATTTCCATCTGAGAGGATGGCTGGATAGCCCATATTCAGCTACGTTAAGCTGGCCTCCATGGGGTCCGGTTGGATGTAAGGTGGGGCCACTTCACCGGGTTAAAACACCCTGCTCTTTGCGATGAATGAATGAAGCGAGATCTTTTACGTGCATGAGTTGTAACTCTACCATACATGGGACCTCCATTTTATGTCCTATCAGAGAAACAGAGTGTTTTGCCTCTTGCTAGAGGGGACGGTATGCTTACACATAACACTGCTCAGTCCAGACTCGGCTTCGAACCCGGGCCCTTAGGATCGTGAGGCAGACGCGTGTGCTATACCGACTGAGCTAACTCACCGATGGTTTTTCAATTCCTTTCTATTACATGCTGTGGCGTGTCAGTGACATGATAAGACGTTCATGTATGTAATGTCAGACAATGACAATTACATAGTTATTACAATATACGGATGGAGAGTATAATTGGGGAGGTCACCTTTGGTATATAATCATGCTGTTTTATAAGCAGGTATGCACAGCAAACTCATGCTTTGTACAATGTATTATGATGTGTGTGTGGTTTTTTTTTTCCTCATAATTACACGCTTTTCATGAAGTGTTTTTTTTTTTTCTTTATAGGCAGCCAGCCTTTTCACTTAAGGGAACTTTAATATTGATGTAATTATTTATGGGGCTACATTAAATAGATTTGAAATAAATTATCGTTTCAATTGGCGTCACTTAGCATATGCGAATTTGTGATAGCAGCCTGTATGAAATCAACTCTTAAAAGTAACCATCGTGCTTCAGTCAAAGAGACCACAGGAATATTTCCAACTTGAAAAGGAATCTGTTCACCGTTCTACCCACAATGTCGTCTAATGGAAGACCCATGAAAGAGGAATTATGGGTTTCAAAGAAGCTTTGAGTAAGGCTATGATTTGATTTCGTAAAAAGATGTTAAAATGTACAAATCTTTAAAAAGTTGTTTTAAGAGAAACGTATGGAAGAATACTATCTGATATTAAGAAAAGAGAGGAACATAACACTAAAATTTAAATCAAGTGTATGTGCGAATATCAGTCCATGTCACCTGAAATGATCGATAAAATCATCAATTACAATAATTGCATTATAAATGGATGTTACAAACAATAGATTATTGGTACATACAGAAATCCCGATAATGATGACAATGAAGAGTCTGAAATTGAATTGGTAAATTTGTATGATATTTGAACAGGTATTATTGCTCACCTTATTAACGAGGCTGGGATCTATTCAGTGGACTTGATTCGATTGCCGGATTCCACGCTTTTGAAATCCAGAGCCCTATAGACTCCCGCTGGGTAAAAATTAGGGTCCATGTCTATTGCTTTCAAAATGTCACGTGACTGTAGATTTTGATTTACACCTTTGCTATATTGCCGACACTGATCACCACGTGAAAAAAAAAATGAGTTGTTATCTTGATAATTAAATTGAGTGATGAAATCAAGTCTTAAAGTATTGTTTGATTCAATTACAAATACATCCACTCGTAATGCACATACTATTTGTTGTTGGGGAAGGTTTTGATTAGTGTAGGTAAACGTCCGGGGTTCAAATATTAATACACATAATTAATGCATACACTCAGCAAAAAAAAAAATTATAATAAGATGAAGTAAACACTTTTTCATTACCTATTTTTCACAGAAGATTTTGATGAAAATCAATACATTGTATACTTAAAGGTAATTTGATTTGCTATCAACCAAATGGGTCGATACAAAGGGAAATTTTACGCATAAATGAACACATTCGTTCTGTCCTCAAGGCTCAAAAGTAAAAATTGCAAAAATTGACAGGTTGTCTGTCATTTGGACGTGCCCTTCAAGAAAATAATGATGACAACCAAAAAACAACCAGTTTACCGCAATGAGAGACCTGAATGAAAAAAAAAAAGAAAAAAAAATCGTTCTCTTTTTCTTTTTATAACATCAAACAAAATAAAAGTGGGGAGGTTTAAACTTCAAATGACACAGGAAGTAAGGGCACAATGATGGTTAATTGAACAGAATATGTGTATTTTATTCTTCTAAATTTAGTGATTTCAGAACTCATCGCACAAATTCAAGTACCAAATATTATTTGTAATTTCCCTGATTTGAGAGTCAATACAAATCCCTACTTTTTTGGTATATTGCTTCTTCTCTCATTTCATTTGAATTGGGATTTGACAGAAGATTCTTTTTTACCTCCAGTTTTTCAGCCTTTATTGATTTTTTTTTTTTGAGGGGGGCTTCAAGGATATTTTAGAGACCATAGGTTTATTTTTGCAACTTAAGTAATGTTTTCATTGCATTAAATTTATCTTTTGTTCCTTTGTAGAGAAATATAAAGGTGGTCACTCATACGTAGAACTTTCCCTTTTCATTGACCAAACAGGTCAATAGCCAATTAAATCACCTTTCACATGGTATATAATACACTAACTTTTGACCAAATATTATATGAGTTTATATATATATATATATATATATATATATATATATATATATATATATTATGGGGTTTTTATATATTATGTACACATATATATCATATGTTAATTATATATTATTCAACACAGTAAAATTCTGGATTAAGACGAAAGTGGTGAATCAGTCGCATTTTCGTTGCCACTGTGGAGTGCATAGTTCTTGAGCACTGATTCAGATCTGACGATATTCAATTTAAAGCGCAATTTCAATACATTGCCTTCTTTCCTATACGTCGCTGCTTTTATGAATTTGTCATTAGTCGTACTTGTCTTTTTATTTGACAGGACTGCCTTGTTCTGACACTGAAGTCTACAGAATCATTGACGAGATGTGTGGATACCTCCCCGTCTCCTCGACCAGACCTCTTAAAAAAAGAAAAAAATATATATATATTGTTTGCAACTTTGGTAATTTCTATCAATGTTACCCGGGTAAGAACCTTAGTACTTAATTCTAATTGGTTGCTTATTATAGCTGTTGTCTACATCGAAATCATTGCACCTTACATTGACAATAACCTTCCATGTGAAACATGTAGAATAGAGCTTGATCTCGAAATCTGACAATCACGACAATAACGAATTTTAACATCTTGAGCTCCAATGGTTAAAATCTGATTAACAAGTCTCTCTCAAATTGTTGCTGCTGTTATTGTTGTCATCATTTTCGAAAGGTAAAGGACACAATTTTTGTCAGCTGCTTGTTAGCTTGGACAATTACTACTTACCAAATTGTTTCAAGAAAACAATGTCTGTTATCTGGAAAATCCCAGAAACACAAACATACTCAACATCAGCGCGATAACCTCTCGGCAAACGAAAGAAAAGCAAATAGATGTGCATTTTTACCTGAATATTCATCACACTTTCTTGCCCACATATACTACCTGCAAGGATGTGAGAAATTATTCATTGATTGCCAACTTTTGATTTTAGTCCGGGTTTCCCTTAACTGCCTTGTACACCTACCATTTGAACCAAAGTTTTGTGTACCCTTTTTGCAGATAGAAAGTACGATCTTTTGCTTTGCTGCTGGTTTTCGGAATGTGTAATGCAATTTGATGGTACATTCTTTTCTAACCAGCATTAAATCAGTACGACATGCGATCCCGATGTTTTATTCAAATTTAATTTCCTTTTGGTTTTTTGGACAGTGCATTGCACATTTACGTTGCTCTTGAATACAATCTATATCTTGCAATATAATGTAAATTGTGTGAATCATGTAAGCCTGACAAAATGACAATGTTAGGCCAAAAAATCGGCATTACATAAGATTTTTTTTTTTTTTTAGAATAAAAAAATCTTAACAAGCCCGTGAGCATGAGGTTTGCTCCGCATCATTGTTAAACTTATCCATCGTCGACATTCAGTAAAAAAGAAAATCACATTCAAACTTTTTCATTATTGTGTGCACAGATTGCTGCGTTGTTATCAGCAACGTAAAGGGTTCTGTTTCAAAGCAGTAGTCTAGAAAATAAACGGATGTAAGGGAGGAAGAAAAGGACTTACAATGGTATTTTGATTTGCGAAAAACCTATATGCGTCGGCACGTTTGATATGATCGCTTATAAACATTTACATTGCAAACGGTTATGAGTGCTACATTTACTTTTGCAACGACATAGTAATGGGTGGCAAGATAAGAATAAAAGCGGAAGGTACTCAATTTTTATAGCCTTATGATGTAGCCTACTTTGAAATATCTGATGTATTCTTAGTCGGTTACATTTACAGTGTATAATGTGAATGTCAAGGAGACTGGTTCGATACATTCGTTTGATTTTCATTTCTTTATCTTTATAGATTTTACAGTAATCAGACAAACAATACTGTTATCAAAAGAAAAAAAAAATACTTAAAACAAGAAACCCACTGTGAACTGGAAGTAGCCAGCAAAGAAAATTCAACTCGATTCAGTTTCAGTCCAAATGATTTATTTTCATAAAGTCATATTCAAAATATTTACAAAGGATTGTGAGTCAGAGGAGGATGGTCTAGATAGCGGCCAAAACGAATAAAAAAGAAATCTATATCTTGAATATCTAAACAAAACCTCCAGAAATTGAGAGTTGAGATCAAGAAGATTCGAATTCAGCACCCTAGAAATAGAGCAAAACATAATTTCTATATTGAGTCATATTCACCCTTTCTAAGGAAATTGATTAATTGGAATTTCAATTTTTGTCAGCCATATTGGATATAAAAACAAAAATAATCCTTATTTGAAATAAATGTAGGAGTTACATCACTCAGATTCGGATGCAGCGCCCTCGTAATAGGGTAAAAGCATCAAGAGCATCGGGTAGACTGTAAAACAAGGTTAGGCCCACAATCTGACTTTGACACCAAGACTATTATCCTAATCGAATGAGATAACACAGAATCTTGATCCCAGCAACCATGCAATGAGCACTATCCCCTAGCCCATCCCCTCATGGACCGAGAACCCCCACCCCCCCCCCCCAAAAAAAGATAAGAATGATAATAATAATAATAATAATAATAATAATAATAATAATAATAATAATAATAATAATAATAATATGTTAATGGAATAAGTGAAATGAAGATAAATAAATAAATGGATGAATGAATGAATGAATAAATAAATAAATAAATAAACAAATAAATGAAATAAAACAAAAAAGGGGAAATGATTAGTGTCTAACAACCAAAACAAGGATCTATCTATTTAGGTGCTATAATCTGTATACCAGCGTATCCCAGGCCTGAATGAGGTTATTCATACATAAAGCAAAAGAGTGTTAAAAGGGCCACCCCACACGATTTTCATAATTTCACATCATGTAGTACATAAATCAACAGCTCCAAGAAGCATCAACGGGTACATGCATGTCACAAGACCGACACCCACGAGTCATACAGCCCACGAGTCATAGAGCTCACGAGTCATACTGCCATTGAGTTATACAGCTTATGAGTCATACAGCCCATTAATTCGACACTAAGTTAACAAGGTCCACGAGACCGACACATTAAGCCCCGTATTGTATCTGTCGAACTCGGGCTGTTTTAGCTGTTTTTTATACATAGTGTCGAACTCGTGGGCTGTTTTTACCTCGTGTCGAACTCATGTGCTTTATTTGCCTCGTGTCGAACTCATGGGCTGTATGACTCGTGAGCTGTATGACTCATGGACCTGTTTTCAATGTCGAACTCGATCGTGGGCTGTATTACTCGAGGGTGTCGGTCTTGTGGGATGACCCCGCATCAACGCAGAAAAATCTTAACGGCAAATGTCCCTGAGGCGAGAACACACGGTCTGTGAGTAGAAGCAGCAGAGTTGCAATCGTTTGACGTGAAAGGCTGTGGCGACATATCGTATGCAATAGTGTGCCGAGACGTCATCCACATGTTATTTTAGTCAATCCTTGGGCAAGTCCACTGTCATCGCATGGAACAATACATATGATGTTATTTTGCGAGGGCGGCAGCTTTCTCCCCAGTGAAAACTCTTTTCTCGTAGTAGGTGCAGGTCCGATAGGGGGTCGCACCATTTCAGACAATATGGCAACTTGATAGAAGTGATAAGATTCTACCTGGCAACCATGCTTAGCCGACATTTTGAGGTCCGGAGTCTAAAGCAAAAGCAGTCCTTCATGATCGTATGGTTTTCGCATTCGACTTGTGTCCTTTATCAGCCTTCCTGCCTTCCAGGGGAAGCACAGTATATTGGCATAGTCCTACTCTTATGATGAAAATCTGACTCAACCCCTTTGAGGGACCAGTTTTCTCATTTTAATGTCTGTTTAGCAATTTTTGATTGTCTGCAGGGAAACTTTACAGTACATGCATATTCACCAAGTGCGATTCCTTTCCTCAAATAAAGTTGACTCCAATAGGGATGTTCGGAACGAATCTATCAGTCAACCTGGAAGAAATTAATCAAATGAACTGGAACAAGCAACATACATAATATAGCCTGCCCCCACTACTTGTTACAGAGTAAATAAAGCAACCAGTCCACACGTGTTCGTCACACACGAATTTACGCAGAGAGATGGGCCTCATTTCATAAAAGATGTTAGGATGGCAACTCTTGCTGGAATGACAACTTTCAATAGCAACAGCCAATCAGGAAGCTGGATTTTTGTCGCTGTCATGACAATTGTCATTCCAGCAAGAGTTGCAACTTTTTATGAAACGGGGCACAGATCAAATATGTATGGGGCGCCAAGTGCTGCATGGTCCCTTTCGTTAAGAAGAGAACAGCGCCATCTACATGTCAATTGCAAGTATATATACAAACCTGTACAGGGTGTTCCATGAAGCAGAAAATAACATGCTGGCGGGCGCAATTTCGTCACGCAATGGAGTGAGAGATTGTAACTAATTGAACAGCGCCATCTACACATCTACGCCATCCAGTATGACGTATTTCTACACGTGTGGCTTTTAAGGGCAGTTATGTCACGCCACGGGGAGTGACAGTGTTACTATTTTTTTTTAAATAAAGTTGAACTCTTCATGGTATTTTTTTCATTGATGCGTGACGTGACAAATGGCCTTCCTTTTTTTTATTTAAAGAGCAATGTTGGAAAAAAAGCATCTTAGAATTAAATCATAATTTTTACACTGAATATAAATAAAGGATCATCACTGTAAAGGTTAGAACAACTTGGGACTATTTGCAACTGATTGACAAATTGCCCTACATCGACGTAAATAAGCATAGGCCCTATATCAGCATAGGATCCTCGTATGCTTGACATGTATTTTATCCAAAAAGTTAACACTCAATTGACACTTACCGATACATTAATTATGATAGTCATAAACATATACACCTAAACATATTTTATTTTGCAATATCTTGTATGGAGTCCTTGACGGATCTTGAGATGCCCTCACCATCTAGAGTAATTCACAATTGACGAAATTCAGGTGCTGTCTTGTGACGTCACAGTAAATTGTGATGGATGTACTTTGCGACTTTGACAGTCTGGCAGTATCGCCCGGAATTCGCTCATTCGCCACCAGTACACAATGAGGTCTGTGAGAGCAGTGAAGACTGTACACACTGTGGAAAACAGCAAGCTAGTTTCTGACACACGACCAGAAATCAGCATTACCCAGTAGCATGTAGGAGCAACGCTTAGCAGAAAGCGACTGCCATACACAAAAGCCATCGTCGTCAAAATACGACGATTTTCCACTTTCCGCTGGGCAACATTCCCGCTCGGTGAATGCGTTACCGCAACGCTGCGATATATTAGCGTGTAACATAGTCCAGTTAAGACGATAGCTGATATTGATGTGACTGTAAGGACCGGGGTCAGGACGCCCTCAAAGAAGAGTAGTCCCAGGACCACCATTAAGAAGGGGATTCCCCAAATCAGAAGACAAATCGCAACGCAGCGCGGTGTGGTGATGATGCCTCGTGAGCCGAATGGGTCGAATCGGATGGTTACGAGTTGGTAGACGGCCACGAGTACGATGCAGCTGTTAGCTACGTGGACGGCAAGACACGGCATAAAAACCAGGAAGCGACAGAAGAACGCACAGTCCTGATGCAAGGAGAAAACAGAACCCTTTAAGTTCATTTCATCTTCTTAATATTGATTCATCTTAGCTTTTCTGCATAATTACGTTAATGACTGAAAAAGACAAGAGTAACTGAACGCTGAAAAGCAGATCGCGATTTTTCATTCTCATATAGTAAAGATTTATAGTACATACTATAAGGAGGTGATGGAGATTATATAATACTTCCATGCTGCAACATTTTTAAGAAAACCCATTTGAATGTGAATATCAAAATTTTCTCAGTTAAGTTGAATAGTGAGCAAAGTTACATTATTGTCATCGAAAATATTTGAGTTTATACGATTCCATATCGTACGTCATACGTCTTTGTCAGAATAGCACACAAAACCTGTATCTATTCAACAAATCACTGAATTTTGCACTCTTGACATAATTATGCAGCTGTTCTAATCTATATACATCTAGTGCCCTTTTACAACGGTTTATATTTACCGAGCGCTTTACTGTCTTGTGCGCAGTACAAACGCCATTTATAACTGCAAAATGCGTCGTATCATTAGGCATTTCTCCTCTTCTGCAAATCCTAGATAGCATTTTCGCCATCAACTTAGATGAACCTTACCTGACCTTATCGGGCTTCTTTTGTTTAACGAGTTTTACCATAAAATCTCCAATTTTATTTCTAGTCAAGTTTTATCGCGTTGTAACGCAAAAATCAAAGCCTATAGCAGAAAGAGTAAATTTTCTTAAATACATTACATCTCCCGAGGCAGAAATGTAATTTTGAACACTTGAAGCTAAAGTCTGAAGCTAACGCCTGCGAATGTCACTTACCTCTCCTGACGAGATAACAAGTCGCAGTCCAATGCTACTCACAGCCACCAGGTCGGCTAGCACAATATTGAAAGGGAAAATGTTGTGTTGTTTCCTCAGGCTTTGGTTGCAGACGATCAGCAACAGAGTAACGCTCGTCGTAACGATGGCAATGATGGTTAAGACATCGATGGCTCGTCGGAGAGGCACAGACGTTGTCCCGTACGGCGTGGCGTAATAAGATGAGATGTAGTCTGAATCTGATTGAGTATTATTATCATCATTGTTAACACTCTCTGGCGATCCATAGTAATTATTGTACCGAGGGTAATAACCCATTTTCCTTTTCATTAATTCAAACTTTGCTTCAAAACATACGTATCCTCTAAACGTCTGATCATGGATAGGCCTACAACTGTCGAAAAGGTTCCCAGGCCTCATGGATTCTTACGTAACTCTTGGCTGAATAAGAAATAGGGAGAGTTAACTTCATTCAAAAAACGGCTTGCTCTGACCTACGAAGATTGAACCGCCACGAGTATATTTTCGACGTTTGTCTCAATATGGACTTTGAAGAGCCGGAAGATTTGCTTTGTGAAAGACGAAGTCGACTTCTCGCAAGTGATTTTTTTTCTTTCCAAGCCTACAAAAGACTAAAAAGACTTCGAACAACCAATAAAAAAACATCCTGCTTTCGCTTTTTTTTCAAACTGCTTGGCTCATCTGCTCTGTCCTGTTTGATAATATTCAATATCGATCTACGTTTGACTAAAAGCTACGTTCATAATATGAGACACCCTCGTTGTCATAGACAAGTTTGGATAATCAAGAACACACCGCTGCAGTATAGGGTGGACATAACTTAAAAGACACGAAGCGTCCATTATGATTAATGGCTCGTATCATCAATTAGTCACCACGGAAACAGCAATGCTTCCATTTACAGTCAAAGTGACAGTCCAAACTGCTTCACTACCCTACGAAACAGACTCTATAATGAACCTTTTTTAATCCACATAGCTATCATGCCAGTACATATCAGTTGAGTGGCGAAACAACGAGTCTCATCACACGGCTCTATTTACAATTCGTCTTATTCGTAACGGGTTGATGGCATGTCAATAAATGGACATCATGGGCTAATTAATAAATGACATCTCTGTTTCCTACGGGCGTGGCTTTTCTTTGAAAGTGACAATTTAATGACGGCATCTTCTGTAGGGGTATGTGAAAGGTCACTTCATTGTTCTTTTACTCTTTGTCTGTCTCATTATGAACAAATAAATGAATGAAATATATAAATTATAATATTATATACATGTATAATATATATATATATATATATATATATATATATATATATATATATATATACATATTACACACGCACACACGCGCACGCACGCATGCACACAGCACAATACAACAAACTCTTGAAAATGACAACCAACTCCCCACGCAAATTTAAACACATCTTCTTTTTATATCAAGCTCATTATCATTCAATACAAAATAATATGACGTCTTCTGGATCACTGCTTGCCACGAATCTTGTATAAACTTTCCAATGCATAGTTCCCATACGGGCGGGAACCATTTCATCCATTAATGATCAGAGTCCCTTGCAACCCTTTGTGTACCATATTAATTTCCTGCCCATAGGTTTGTGTGTGAAATGTGTGCAAATTTGATTCATTGCACAGAAAGGTTGAAGAACAATAATACACTGTGCTCTCTAACTCTAACGTCCACATCCCCTTGAGAGGTAAGTGCAAAATGATCATAGACAGTACACTGTGATATGAAGGATTGTTTTGTGTTTTTTTTTCCATTAATAACGCACTGAGAATGTATCATTATGGGAGAGCATCATTGTATTGCATCTGAAATCCAATATGCTATACGCTCTTTTTTTTCTTTTTTTTTTAAAATGGATAACTCTTCTACCGCATAATACACGACAGATGAGTAAGCATTTTATTCAAAAATCTTTGGAAAAAAATCTGTTCTTAACCCATATTACTTATTTCTATGATAATAATAAATAATAGGCCTATACTCTAAAAGATAACGTAAGACGGCTGGACAAAAGGGAAAAGGTTAGGAAAAATGTGTTTTTGTTAATGGAGTGTGTGAAAGGGCTACTTTGGCAAAAGGAAGGAAGTGACATACCATCCAAATTTGAGTTATTGATGTTTTCATATTTCACCTGATTGTGTTCTTCTTCCAGACCATATTTTATGCATCTAACACTCAACCTGCTTAGAGATATGTAAGGCAATACATCAAGATATTCCATTGACGTCAGTGCAAATGACAGACACGTTTTGCTCTTTTACAAGAAATGTCACTTTTGTCACTTGCTTCATTTTGCCAAAGTAGTGCAGGAGTGTGCATAACCGCTAGTGTACGAGTATGGGCAAAGCAATGATATTTATCTTAGTGTAGAAATGAGAGGTGAGACGGACGCCGGTGAAAGTTTACGTGGATATGTCTTAGAGAATTACTGGCAAAGGAATAGCTGTCAGAGTCAGCAATTTTCGGGGGTATTGAGTTATTGGTACATTATGGAGGATTTTGAATTTGTTCATTTTCAATAAAATGTTAAGGATTAAAACCACAAGAGGGCTATTATATTCTATATTTGAAACAGTGCAAAAAACCCCTTTTGATGAAATGAATTCTTATATTTCACGAAATTTGGTCGTTTCGTTTTTATTTATGGTCAAATCTTAAAACGAGGGCCCCTGTGGTTCTCAGCTGACTTGTTTGCTCTATGGCTATGAGACATCACTGTTGGAAAGAACACACTGTTCCACAGTGTGTCCAAAATGTGTTCATATCGTCGACTCTGCGAACACATTGTGTTCATATCAGTGTAGACACTCCCACAGCTATACAGGCGCGGTGGAGCACCCAAATTTGCATCTCATTATCGCCCCGTTCTACTTGAATTCCCAACGGGCATCCACGGCTGCCCGAAACTGCGTGCATGAAAAAGTCAAATCTTTACCTTCTCCTTGTGCCGCTATGCGTGCCGCTAGTAAACTCAAACTTCCCACACTATCTAAATTTTTAAAAACCTTCCTTTTGACGAAAAAATTATGAAATTTGCTGCACTAGAACTTGAGATATTAAAGCGTTTTGAAAATCACCTCTCGCAAAACATGCTCTCTGTTTTTTTTTTTTTTTCCGACTGGACTATGGCCGGGCTCCAATGTGTCCGAAATTGGCAACATAAGTTTATCAGGCCTCAATCCATATACGGTGAAAGTTTTCGCTTGGTTCCACCTGTACTTTTTGAGAAATCAACATGTTTCTACAGGATTTGGAATAGAAAATTGTAGTAAGCGAAACAATTGAAAATGACGTCATTTCTTTTCCCGTAATATTGGGCATGCGTGGTACGTGAGATTCAGGATTTCGTGCTCATTGTTGGTTTGCATGTGACGCAGTCAATTTTGCTGAGTGTCGCACGGCGGTGACTGCTGAGCTGCTGCCGCGCACGCTGCATGCAGCAAAGCGTTGTGTGTGCTGTGACATGCAACGCTACAGTCACGCGATTATATATACATGGGACCGACCTGTACGCTTTGCGTTCGTGTCATTTTTGACATCACCTTCTGTTTTTTCCGACACAACCATGGCCGGGAATATTACGGTATGACATTTAAAATGCAAGCAGATAAATAAATTTCGGTGTACTTTGTTCGAATGGCGCTTTGGTTCCACAATCACACTTCGTGAATTTTAGGATGATTTTCGAGGCATATTTTTGGTAATTTTGCTCGCCAGGTTTTCGCTAAAATTTCACATTTTATCATTGTCAAATCCTTTGATATGTTATATGTGCATATTCGGACATGTTTTCAAATTGAAACTAACTCAATTTTAATCCGAAAATAGGTTTCCTTAAATTGTTATTAGCTTGAGAAGTTGTTTACTTTTTCTCAACTACGCGAGTACATGTTGTTTACTTTATGCAAATGAGGCTCGGCTGCCGATGGATTTCTGCGAGATAATTGGGGTGCTCCACCGCGCCTGTATAGGCGGTTTACAACAGAGTGTTCATCACATACCGAGATTATTCGATTTCATAGAATGTGTGTGCAGAGACTCCAACTCTCCCGTTTTCGACGGGAGATCTCCCGCCGAAAACCCATTTTTGCAAAGTCTCCCGTTCTCCCGCTTGAGATTTAATTTCTCCCGCCCTGGCTCTGTGTCTCCCGTTGGAAAGGATTTCTTACTTATTGCTATTGTATGTTGAAAAAATAAGCCTTAGATAGCACCAGAGAGCATCTAGAACCCTAGGAACTTCGCGCTTCGCACGCATCAACTTAGAGTCTCCCGTTTGCTAGGGGTTTCGGGCGGGAGAATCTCCAGATCAGAAGGTGCTTGGGGTTGGAGTCTGTGTGTGTGTGTGTGTGTGTGTGCCGGGGGGGGGGGGGGGTTAATGAAGACTGAAACTGTACATTCCCCTATATGTCTGATTGTTATACAATGTACGCCCGTTATAACAACTCCACTATTAGCAGTCACGTGTATGCATAACAAAAGCATTAAAATCGTTACTACCTCAAGGAGAGTGAAGGGGTTAAAGAACATACATCACGGGTTGTATTTTATAACATGCTGGTTCAACACTGACAAGCACAATATCGTTTTATGCGATTGCTTTCAGTGCAGAGGTGCTATACTTACGTTTTTTAACGATGCATTTTCGGAATGTCGAAATTTTGTACAATTTCTTTCCATTGATGAAGAATAAAATATTCTTTAAAACAAAACAAAAAAAGAAAAGAAATCAGGACAAATGCGTGATTTTCTGTCCATGTTTGCAGGTATATTTCTGTGCTGTGTTGTAAAATCTCCCTTCTGTGCAATTATGCATTAAAAGCTATGCACAACTCGCTGGTCTCGTATAAAGATATAAATGTTCATTGAAACATCGATTCCCGAATAGAAGTCGTCAAACTCCGAGATTGTGGTCTTCTGCCGAACCCTTTTGGCTAATATTTCGCGTTTTTTTTTTTGTTTTGATTTGTTGGGTTGTTTTGTTCAATGTTGGTAGGAAATGTTGTTGTTGTTGTTGTTGTTGTTGTTGTTGTTGTTGTTGTTGTTGTTGTTGTTGTTGTTTCTTCTTCGTCTTCTTCTTCTTCTTCAGCTATACAATGTAGGCCTACTTCCACAACTGATTCAATGTTTGCGTCTGGAGAGAAATGCATAACTGATACTTATCAATTGGCTTCTTTTCCTTGAACATGTTGAATGTCATTTTGGTTACCCTTGTGAGGATGTTGATCTCTATAGTGCATACAAGGGTTAACAATATCATCTACAAAGTCTCTGGTAGTCAACAGCGTTTGGTTGATCAACGTGATCGTCAACGTGGTTGACAACGTGTTTGTCACCTAATCATTTCCCGATTAACTTCAATAAACCAAAGCAATTATTATAGCTGGAATTATCATTGTTTGCACACACAGATCAGCTCTTCAAAATGAAATCAAACATTACCGCACATGGTCTAGCACAGATCGAGAAAATGCCCTTTCTCTGTTTGTTCTGCAAGGAATCTTCTACATGTAGTTTCCTTTCCATGAATTCGGCACGTGATCGTGGAAGACGAAACAGCGAATGTCATGTAATGAATGTTCGTTCAAGGAGTGCAATGACATCATTATCATAATGTGGCTATACCTATTGTTTTAGATGTCTTAAAGGGTGTGTACAGTTCTGGTCGAGGTGAGGATTTAGCTTTTAACGTTTTGCGAGATATTCAGAAACCACTCTATGAGATGTCAAAGAGCATGCAATTCGAAGGGGTATCAAAAGTTTATTTGATGAAAATCGGTTTTAAAATGGCTGAGATATCCAAAAACAAGGTGAAACAAAGAGATCCTAATAAAGTTGTGGCCTGTCGCCTTTTATTATTAGCACTTTTTTTTGGATATCTCAGCCATTTGAAAACAAATTTTCATCAAATAAACGTTGAATCCTTCTTAAAATTACATGCTCTTTCAAATTTCATAAGAGGTTTCTCATTATCCCACTTCGAAATGTTCAAAACATGAATCTCTTACCTCAACCAGTACTGTACAGTCCCTTTAATAGCACGGCACGTTATCTTGTATTGTTTACCCTGTCCTTTTGTTCGAAGGAGTGCTTTATGAAGAGTAAGGTCCACACTTGTTTTGTTTGTGATTTTTTTCTCAATTATTTTTCCCGGCATGTGTTATCTCCGAGTTTTACAAGATTAGCAGTCACGCTTTTGCCCACGGTATACGCGACCCTTCTTGCTAGATCTACGTGATCCTAAATTTCATCACCAACCCCCGCCCCCCCCCCCCCCCCCCAAAAAAAAAATACTTATATAACACACAACAGCGGAACACACTGAGGGCGATGGTGGTGGTCGCCATTGTTTTTGTTTTTGTTTTTTTAATTATTTTAGCTAGTCTGAGCGTAGATGTAGAAACTTCATGTAACATGCATATTATTGTCGCCAGATAATCTATTATGATATAGTCCTGCGTTTTGGCACGATCGATGGTGACCGATTTTAATACGTGAGTTTAAGTAATTTTTTTTTTTTTTTTTACTATCCCCCCCCCCCCCCCAAGAAAAGTGGATGGTTCATTCACCATCAGGAAAATCAGTACAGTAGGGCCTACTTTGAAAGAATGGTGCAAATCTCATTTTTCTTTTTTTCTTTTTTTTTTTTGGTCGTTGTGTTTGTTTCGTTCGTTCTTTCGTTTGTTTGATTGTTTTGCAGTAACTATGGATCTTATAGTTCTGCATGCTATACCTTCTTCTCTTTGAGTGCACAGAAAAAAAAAAATGTTGGATAAAATGTTGAGTAAAATGTTTTGATTCTTTAGGAAAGAGAAATAAGTGGTTGCAATTGCTTTGTTGTCGCCAATGTTGTAGTGCTCTTTATTCATTTTATACATGCTGATTATTGCAAATGGAGGGGTCTATAATGAAGAACAACTATGATTGAGCAATGCTGCCGAATTTGGCTCATACTTTTGTCGTGGGGTGTCAGAAAAGTTACCACACTTTTTTTTTCCTTTTTAAAATATCTATGATTCGTAATCATTATGTTTTATCCTTCGTGAGTTAGTATAATGGCAAAATAAGTGCAGATGTTGCACATGGGGTAAGTAAACGCAGTATAAGTATTATAAGCATTGGGTATAAGTAACGCATATTTGAACGTAATCATTGGCTTTACTGTAGAGTCACAAAATGTAGTGTCATTGGGATGAAAAATAAAATATTTAAAAATTCATAACGAATCACGATGAACAGGAATGATGACACAGATTGCACACTAGTGCACAGTCGGATGCTCAAAAAAGTAAAATTAAAAGAAGGAAGTATGCATATACTCTGCTCAGGTGAATTTGTTAAGAAAAGCGATTATGAAATTGCAATTATTACTAAGATGTGTGACCCTCCTATGTCATCATCCTCGTTCAATGTATTACGTTTTAGGGGTTTCAGAATATTGGTTTATCTGCCACATGATCACAATAAATTCCACGATCTGTATAGACCTACATAGCACTGTCGATAGAAATGTACTTTCTAGACCTACCTGATGTGAAATAGAAATTATATAAACTGTGCAGAATGTCTCTTTAAATGCAAAGGAGGAAGCAAGCGAGCTTGAGGCGCTTCCACCCGTTTTAAAGTTGCAGCTCTCATGAATATAATAATAATTGGAGAATGGTCACCACCATTTTTGCTACTACGTGTACTACTATCAAAATGATTACATTATGATGCATGATTATCATACTTGTATTATGCATTATCATCGTTGTAGATATCAATATCACCACCACCATCATCACATTTCTTACAAAAAACTTGAAGAGTTTCATTACAAAATGGGCTAAGCGCCATTTTTAGACATTTCAGGATAAGTCCATCATGCAGTTAGAGCAAAATTAAACCTTCCCACTGTCCCAGTAATACCTCACTTGTGACATAACAAGGAATATTCTAGAAGTTAGGTTACAATATCATATATTTTCTTATTTTCTTTGTTTTTTAGCAGCTTTAAAGGGTGTGTGCAGTTCTGGTCGAGGTGAGGATTTAGCTTTTAATGTTTTGCGAGGTATTCAGAAACCACTCTATGAGATGTCAAAGAACATACAGTTCTAAGGGGTATCAAAAGTTTATTCGATGAAAATCGGTTTTGAAATGGCCTAGATATCCAAAAACAAGGTGAAACAAAGAGATCCTAATAACGTTGTGGCATGTCGCCTTTTATTATTAGCACTTTTTTTGGATATATCAGCCTTTTGAAAACCAATTTTCATCAAATAAACGTTGAGTCCTTCTTAGAATTACATGCTCTGTCATATTTCATGAGAGGCTTTTCATTATCTCACTTAGGAATGTTCAAAACATGAATTCCCACCTCAACCATTACTGTACAGTCCCTTTAATCACAAATATTTCAAATCAACAAGAATGGATTTAATTCGTTTTGCGATAAAACACTTCACTGTCTTTATTGTAAGGTTTGTTTTTTTTTCTGAAGTCAGAGTGGGTGATGACTGCAAACATGGTGAGAGATTAAGTTTCATCGCGTCCAGTGGTCAGTTTGTGTGGTTATTTGGAGTTATTAATTTTGTTTCATTCTTTAATTGCCTTTGTTGTTTTATATGTTCTTTCATGCTTTATAGTCCTCGTAACAAAATGCATACACACTCACACAGACACACACACACGTCTTTTCGTTCATTACTCTAGACATGATGCTGTATAGGACAAGTCCACCTTCAAATACATGTGGATTGAAATTTTGCAGCAATCAGTAGAACACAACATCAGTTAATGAAGTTTGAGGAAAATCGGACATTCCGTTCAAAAGTTATGAATTTATAAAGTTTCTGTGTAGTCATTGCTGGATGAGACGACTATTATACCAGCTGATGATGTCAGAATATGCGTAGAACAATATAGGGAAAATAAATAAAGAGAATTACACTAAATTTCATTTCATGAAAAAAAAAGTATGCATTCCTTGAGCTTACAATTGACACATAATTATGTGATATTACTCCCCCTGCCTCCTGAACGAGGCAAGTCATGTGCTCTTTTATTATGAGAGAAAAGTGAAAATATGTTGATTTTTCTCTATAGTTTCTTTATATCGTTCTACACATATGACATTACAAGCTGTATTAGTCTTCACATCCAGCGATATAGAAACTAAAACTTCAAAAATTCATAACTTTTAAACTGATTGTCCGACTTAACTCAAACTTTCACCAATGTGTTCTAATATTACTGTAGTCTCTCAATCCACATGTTTATGAAAGTGGATTTGTCCTTTAAGCAACTACAAGCCACGAGTTGACTCCTTCGATGTGACCACCAGTAATGTTCGGTATGATGACACGAAAAGTCTTGCGCTGAAAGTCAGAAAGAAAGAAAAAAAATTAAAGGAATGCACAGCTGAGCAGCAGTGCTTCAATGCCATGACATTCAGATACAGTAAGCGTGACAAGCACATAAAAAAACACGTGCAACGAGCATGACTTGTCACGGTATCATAGGTTCCATGTGCTTTACTTTTTGAACTGACAGATCGAGGTCACCCTCTCAGTGAGTTGTGAGTTCTCTGGCACGGTGTCTTCCTTGTTATTGACGCTGGAGGCGCTGTTGAAGGAGAATGGTAGAATTCCCCTGTGGAGACGGATCACTGATCGCAAAGGAGGTCAGGTTGGAGAAGATTCGCACCTCAAAACAGTGATGTTTCCGCATCTGGATAATGGAGAGATCCGGATAAAGGGAGGTCGGGTAGGAGAGGTCAGGCTGTCGACGCTTCCTCTGATATTAAATACTTTTCACATGAAAGACTTTGTTGCATCTCAGATAAAGAACGGCTCCAACCACCCCCTCGATCCATGTCAAAGACCTCACAACCACCGCTGCCTGGTCTTACCCAGCAGAACTCTGTATCACCAAAATTCCTTGACCAAGAACCATCAAAGACTGGAACAGATTACCTCAGGAGGTGTTCGAGGCCAATACCATTGACACATTAAGTTTGTGTCACGACCTTCGGCCCGGGAGAAATTGCTTAGAAAAACTAATCGCTTTCATACTTTATTTCATTATTGCTTATATACTGTATCATATTTTCAGTTTTTATTTTAATTTACTTTTGGACTTGCCTGTTTATAATTTACTTAATTGGAGGATGATTATTTTCTGCAACTGAAGGGTTTGTTTGCAAAAACCGATAAGTCCATTTTTGAAGATTTTGAAGTACGATCTCTGTCACAAAGTACAAAATACTACCTTTTAAATGATATATTGGTCACTACATATAAAGGTATATTTTTGAAGTTATGGTCAAAAGAAGCAAAATTTTTCTTATTATTCTCTTTATTTTTCTTGACCTTTAATCGCAAATATCTCCCTTTGGCAAATATGGACTTATCGATTTTTGCAAACAAACTCTTCAACTATACTTGAACCCTTCGAAGACACGTGCAACTTAGACCCTCCCAGAAAGTGACAGAAGTCAGCAACTTGATTGTGGTCACTCTCACGGAAGAAGAAGAAGAAGAAGAAGAAGAAGAAGAAGAAGAAGAAGAAGAGAGGAGGAGGAGTAGGAGGAGGAAGAGGATGAAGAAGAAGAAGAATAAAAAGAAATGTGTCGCGTTAGTAAGACGTTAATCTTTCAACCAGAGGGCAGTGAATTCTTGCAATATTATAGAATCCGAGTCATACTGAAAGGCGTATGTAGGGCCTACCCTACCCATTGAGCCACCTTGCTGCCCTCATTATTCCCTTCATAAGGCTAATAGAATGCAAGAGACAGAATTCATGATTATAATCTGTAATATGCACTTACCACCTAGAAGTACAGTGTAGTAGTGTTAACACTACCAATCACATTCTAAGTATAATGGCACAGCTTGGAAGGGAAAACGAAGTGTAAATGGTATATTACAAGTGTACACGACTAGTCGTATACTAGTACATAGCCATGCATACAGATTATGAATTTGTCATGAAGCTTTTGACGTATTGCACAAAATAAATCACAACTCAACATACATAAAGAAATTTACCTTTTCAAGTGTTTATTCCAAGAAAATTCACTTCATACCGTAAGCAGATATGCTGATTCATTTCCTGGATATGCATTAATTTCAATAATATTGTGCTTTATAGTTGTAATTGATATTTGCACCATCTTTTATCCATCTTTTATCCAGGTGAAACGTGTGTACATACCATGACGTCAGTATGAGAGGGAGGTAGGTATATAGGCCTACTGCAAATAGAACATTCTTTGCTGATCAAACATCGCACCGCCAGCAAGCCCACATCATATAGGCCTACTAGCAGTCAGGTGGGAACTCAAGTACCGGTATATCCCCTTTCCAGCCCCCCCCCCCCCCCTCCCCCCCCCCCCCCGCACACACACACATGCAGACATTATGTAGACCTATGTTGGACAAAAGCACATAGCCTATGTTTACCAATCATCAAATGACAGTCACAGTGAATGAAACACTAACAAAGTAGTCTATGAGAACAAGGTCAACATCAAACGTGTCTAGTCATCATGATAAAGCAACCCGACACCATAAATTCTTTGATCATCATTTGCTATTGGACCATTCATTGATAACTAACCGATAAAGGTAATTTGATTATGGCTGAGCATTGTTACAAAGTGCTTATCAACAGCAATTATGAGGGTGTGTATAAAAATAATATCAATATAGTTTACATAAAATGTCAAGTGGAAACTAATGACCTCTCAAATCTGTACTTGTAAATCTGTGTTTTCCAGAGCTTATCTGATCTGAACTGTGAATCATGCTGCGGAACAGGTGTACCGAATTGATAACTCCATTGGTGCAAGCGGCACAATGCACTTCTCTAAAAAGGGGAATGAACCCCACACTATCATGGACTGAGTGAATGCAGAGCTCTGCAATATCAGTAGAAGAAATGAGCAAAATGAGACTATCTTTCAAAAAGTTATAGCTTTTTACATTTTCGCTGCAACTATCGCTGGATGAGACTAAAACAGTTTGTGACATCGCGTATGGTACAATATCGCAAAATCCACAAATTTCACTTTTTTTTCATAAGTACAGATTCCCTTGAATTGTTACTGACATAATTATTCCCCCTGCTTTCTGACAGAAGAGATAGGGTTAAGTCAAGTGCTCTTTCATTATGCTAGAAAAGTGAAAAAAATAGTTGAATTTCATTATATTTTCTTTATACTATTGCAAATGCATGACATCATGAAGTGTTGTAGTCCTCTCATCTAGTGGTGGCTGCATCAAAACTCTAAAATAATAATAACTAGAATTATCACTGAAGGTGATTAATACCCCCGTCCCTAGTGTCGCTTTATAGTTTGTGATGTCATGAGGGCAATGACGTTAATACCAAGTTTGTGCACTTGTCGAATTGGAAACAGAATAATTTTAGTTTACTGTACAATTACAGAGTTGACACTGAGTTCCACAAGGTTTGGGTAAAAAGTGTGGCTACCATGGCAATGCATTGTCTGATACAAGCACAGGGGACATTTTAGACCATCATACACACCAAATTTGACCTTCATAGCTTGAATGATTTATTTTGATAAAAAAAAATGAGTGGTTACCATGGCAACACATTTTCCTTAAACTAACACATTGGTGTCTTGCAAAACTACACTTCTAGATCATGATACATCGTATTAAATTTGACCTTAATTGCTTGAATGATGGAAAAGTTATTCGATCTGCAAGGTTCTGGTAAAATTGTGGTTACCATGGCAACGGTTTGTGTGACAAACACAAAAATTATGTGTTCCACATTTATACCTCAGGGCCATAATGACTACCAAATTCGGTTTCAATTGCCTGAAAACTGTGGAAGAAGTTCACTCCACAGTATTTTTTTTTTTAAATGCGGTTACCATGGCAACACATTGTCCGATACAAATACAAAGGACATTTTGCAAAACTACACGTAAAGAGCATCATACACATCAAATTTCATCTTCATAGATTAAATGGTTCAATTTGATACAAATATGAGTGGTTACCGTGGCAACACATTTTTCTTATATTAACACATTGGAGTCTTGCATAACTACACCTCCCGATCATCATACATACTAAATTTGACCTTAATTGCTTGAATGATGTGGAAGTTATTCAATCCACAAGGTTTTGGTAAAATTATGGTTACCATGGCAACGCTTTGTCCAACAAACACAAAAATTATGTGTTCCACATCTATGCCTCAAGGCCATAATGCCTACCAAATTTGATTTCAATTGCTTCAAAACTGTGGAAGTTGTTCACTCCACATTAAGATTTCGAAGAAAACATGCGGTTACCATGGCAACACTTTGTCAAGTACAAACACAACGATTGTCTTGCATTTAACTACACCTATAGATCATCATAGATACCAATTTTGAAATTGATTGCTTAAATACTATGGAAGTTATTCAATCCACAAGGTTTTGGTAAAACTATGGTTACCATGGCAACCCATTGTCCGACAAACACAAAAACATGACTGTCTTGCACATCTATACCTCAATAATTATCATCATTTACCCTAAGTTTCATTTAAATTGCTTCAAAACTGTAGGAGGAGTTCGCGACGCAAGATTTTGCAACAGACCGGCCGACCGCCCGACCAACATCACGGCGATTCCTATATACCCCCTTCACACTACGTGTGGCGAGGGTATAATAAAAGAATATATAGTGGTGGGCTATACAGGGGGTTAAAAAAAAGTCATGTTTCGAAATCCTTAGGGTCCCTGCTTATTTGAAGCAGCTCATCGTACTGAGCATTTTGACACCTTTCATTAAAAAATCGGTTGAAAAATGAGATGGAGTCGGCCAAAAAACTGATTGGGGGGGGGGGGGGCGCAAAATTACTTATGAAGATGATTTAAGTGTCCAGATAGTTATGTTTTTCAGGTCAAGAAATTGATTGCAATGTCAGAATCCTTGATATACTATAGAAAGCTTTCAAATTCTCAAATTTTGCTTTTTGTGGGGGGGGGGGGGCGTAGGGCTAAGTTTCGGCCCTTTTCTGGTATTTGAGTCACCCAACGTATGCCACTTTGCCATCTTCCAAAACTTTGTAGTCACAGGCTTATGTGATGATAATTAAGATATAATACAGTAGATACAGGAAGGGTATGCTATGCTCTTTCAAGCAATTCAAATTTTGAAGAATGAAAAATCTATTAAAAAACATTGCTTTCACAACTGCAACAGTTACACTAGGACACCACATACCGGTGTAAAAAATTACTACATTTAAGTTCCATTTGTTGTTTAACTTGCATTTGCTTGCCACAATGATGTGATCATTCTCCTCTCTACTCAATAGAATGATTGGATGTTCAGGGCATCAACAAAGTTATTGTGTGGTACAAGTGTAATTGTCAAGCACAAATATCATGGTACACTTTCAAGGTCCCATGCTGTTGCATGGTATAATTTGCAGGACACTTACAGTCTGTATGTCATGTCGCTTTGGGTATCTCCAACGTAACCCATTATCAGGATCACAACACTTTATAAGATGTTCTACTACATGTGTATGTATGTGCCCTTTCCATTGTCATTTTGGCATATGCTGAGGTACCACTGTCTGACATTATTAACATCCCAAATAAGGGCACAAGGTTCGTTGACCGCAATATCTGGTTCAGCAGCACCACTTGCAACTTTCGACTTTGAAGGTGCTGGTTGAACCTCAGTGATGTTCAGAATCAGTTGCACATATCCTCTTCCATGGGCATGTCCTGCAATGCACTGATTGTGGCGGACTGAAGTATTGTAGGAATGAGGGTCAGGCGATTTTCAGGGTCTGTTACTGAAATCTGGTTAAGGTTGTAGAAGTGAGATCGTGCTTGGAAATGAGAAGTGTGCCTTCTGTATGACATTCCAGTTCGAATACATGAGCAGGATGCGGATCTTGCTGCCAGCTTGTCAAACTTTGCAAGATCTCTCTCACAATCCAAATTGTTAGTTTGTAGACCTTCAAGCTCCTCATCATTTAGGGTATCGAGAGATGTTGCATGCGGTGTAAGATCAAACTGTGCCCCAAATCTATATTCGCCACCTAGTTGCAATGCAACACAGACACAGCATTTGTACGGTTAAGTACTGTACATATATACATGTAGGAGATGTTTCTCAACAGCGAAATGTTGGTTCTTCTGGTAGAAATAACCTGAATGTCACATGAAACCCTGAGAAAGTATTCACTTTCTGAGGTGCTAGATCTCTGTGAAGTTGTGGAAGAATTTGAACAGGTTCTTTTTGAGTTGCCTTCTCCATGCTGAGAAACAGCACTTGGCATAATTGTAGGGAAACCAAGTCCACAGAATTTGGTTACTGCAACAGATTCTTCAGTGTGGAGATTCTTTAAAACAGTATCTGTTATCAGCTTCTGAAAGCCTGTGTAGTTGTTCAACCTACAATCTTGTGATGTTCTGCCTATTTTCTGTGGCATCTGATAGAGGATGAAGACGGACAGATAGTCCACTGCTGAAACTCTTGAAGTTAACAAGGGATGCCCACTCTCCCTTTGATATTATCAGGGAAAGTAATGTTTAATTATTTTCTTTACAACTTGTGATCATAATCTGCAGTCTACACATTTGAGATGGGTCATTTATGGACAGAAAATACAATGAAACTTAGAGTCTACCCCACCACTAACCCTCCCCCCCCCCCAAAAAAAAAGTGAACATTTGAATGCTTTCTATAGCAAATTAGGGCTTTAAAACACATTAGCAATCAGTTTCTTGACCTAAATTCTACTGTTGTTTATATCTTCAGTATCATCAAATTTATAAATCTGTGACAACAACTGCAAGATGACAAAGTGCACGTTGGGTGACTGGAATACCGGAAATAGGCCGAAACTTAGCCCTATGCCCCCCCCCCCCCCACAAAAAAACACAATTTGAGAATTTGAATGCTTTCTATAGTATACACATGTATTAAGGATTTCTGACATTTGCAACCAATTTCTTGACCTCAAAAACATATATCTGGACACTTAAATCATCTTCATATTCCTTTGGATAGTGAATTTATTATTTTTTCACTATATTTTGACCGACGCTCGGCAGTAATTTTGCCCCCCCCCCCCCAAATCAGTTTTTTGGCCGACTCCATCTCATTTTTAAACCGATCTTTTAATGAAAGGTGTCAAAATGCTCAGTACGATAAGCTGCTTCAAATAAGTAGGGACCCTGAGGATTTTGAAACAACACCCATTTATAGCCCACCACTAATATTAGTAACTTTTGAATGAATTGTCCAATTTCCCTCAAAATTTACTGATGTGATGTAATATTGCAGCAAATCACTTAATACTCATCTATACTGCTGTAGTTTCATTTTTCTTTCTAGAGCTCCATTATAGCTCACAAAACAACATTAACGAGCTTTGTATAGACTAAATTCGACCTTGACTTGTTAATTGTTCTTGTTGGTGTTGGTGGAAATATACACCTTATCTCTTGCTTTCATTATTTCAATATGCCCTGTCCACTTGTACACTAAAACAACAACATTGGAATTTCGGAGCTTGGGTATTTGTTCAAAGTCTGTGTCACTGCTGGCAACCAGGTGTAGCCTGGTGGCAGTGTCGCTGCCTAGAAAGCAGTACATGACAGGTTCGATTCTCACTGGTTCCCTTTTTCTGACACGTTCGTTAAAATGTAGATCAACCGTTGAAATCTTACAGTGATTTGTTATTCATCTCATTTGTACAGAGGGCCAATAAATTGAAGAAAACCTATATCGATACCCCAATGTACACCTTTCAATACAAAGACCAACAATGAAAAGGGCATATCATTATGAGTATATCAAAATAGTGAAACAAACAAAACAAACACGAAGTACACAATATACATGTATAGTTATGATTATCAAAATTTGGGTCTGCAGACTTTATTCCCTATGAAGTGACATATATTTATTGCTTCCATCACATTATGTGCAGTGACTGTTTCTGCTTTCCCTTCTGCTGTTATTATATGCACAACACACATCAGTGAATTTGAAGTACAATTATGCTTTGGAGTCATGGGCATATAAGTATTTCATGAAGAACAATGCACCGACAATAATCTTTCACATAATATACATCTACAAAAGCAAAGGGGAGTACATGAATGAGCACTATATACGTCTAATTTCACATTGATGTGGCAGGGATGATATACAGTATTCATAATAATATGTCATATCACACCTCAAAAATGAAAAGCAAAACAGCAAAATTAAGGAGAAACAATTCAGAAAATGGCACAAATATATTTGCTGCTCACGCCTGTCAATACAACCCTGTATAGTTATTTTCTATAAAGAGTCAAAGTACAATATATGACAAATCAAAATAAAAACATCACAAGAATTCCTTATATTCTCTTCACGTGCGTGCAAATTGATTGTTGGCTGCAAAAAAAAAAAAGGCTTTGCCTCCGTGTTTCGTAATGTACAATTCAGGGCAAACTCTACTGAAATCCTTTCAAAAATTCATTCACAGGAAAACATAGTCAAATCAGGTAATACACTGTACTTGTATTCATAAATGGCTGTGTATATAACTATGTAAGGACAATTTTACCCTTACACAATGACCTCTTACACATTTGAGTATTAGAAAATCAGTCACAGTCGTCACTATAAAATCATTTTCTTTAGTCCAATATTGCAATAAATATTACGTTTTATCAGAATAGTACCTCCGTGAACTAAAGAGGAAACAACTAGCCCTGTGAAGAAGATTTATGATACATTGCCTTGACAGGCAGCTTTGTGAAGAAACCAATACTACAGAACACCATTAATTACACCATTTGGAGTCTGACAAGCTTGCCACCAACCGAGGGTAGGTACAAATGTAACATCTGGTACATGGGTGGCAATCCGTGGCATGTCTTCACTCTTATCTAAATCAAATGTCCCTACAACATGAACAAAACAAAGCCCAGCATGAATGGGAGGATGAAACATGTTGTATGTATACTGCCATGCACATGTTGTACTTTCTGACTTTAAAGGACAAGTTCACCTTCATAGACACGTGGATTGAATGAATGCAGCAACAACATTCTGTCATTAACAGAACACATCAGCATGATTTCGAGGTAAATTGGACAATCCGTTTAAAAGTTATGAATTTTTGAAGTTTTTGCTCAGTCACTGCTAGATGAGAAGATTACTACAGCTTGTGATGTCACATGTGTATAACGATATTTAAGAAAATATAAAGAAAATTCAACATATTTTCACTTTTCTCGCATAATAAAAGAACATCTGACTTGGCTCTTTCAGAAGGCAAAGGGAATAATATCACCCTAACATACAGCAGTGAGGATTTGAGGAAATGTGCACTTTTTTCAAAAAGTTACATTTTGTGAAATTCTCTTTATATTTTCCTTATAGCGTTGTATGCATGTAACAATGTAGTAGTCTTCTCATCCAGCAGTGACTGTGCAGACACTTTAAAAATTCATAACTTTTGAATGGATTGTTCGATTTCCCCCAAACTTTCACTGATGTGTTCTATTAATTTTGCAGCATTCACTCAATCCACATGAAGGTGGACTTGTCCTGTAATATCTCTATTACATCATTGTGATCCTAACCCTCGGTATGGTTTGAGCGTCAATTGACACAGAAAACCCCATAGCATTGTACGCACTGTCAGAAGTCCCTGGCATAGGAAGGGTTAAAACAGCTGCTTGGTTTCAAATGAAGGCATTTAAGAGCTTGATATCTCTTAGAACATTATATCCTTAAATTCTTCTTTCTAGAATGCTGCCATCAAATCTATGGCACATTCTATCATCCTCAGCTGCATGCTGACTTGCAAAACCTCATGTACATCATGGATTGTATAGTTTGATATGAAGTTATGAGCAAAGTTACAATATAACTATAATTTCACATGTAGCACAAAACAACATGTTCTATGCACCTAGCAAACTCACTACTTTCTCTACTGCCACATTCTAAAGGGGATGGTACAATGTACAGTATTGGTGGAGATGAGAATAGGGCTTTTAACTTTTTGCGAGATACGAAGAAAAAACTTATGATATAGTACAGAGCATGTCATTTTAAGAGAAATTCAAAGTTTATTTGATGAAAATCGGGTTTGGAATGACTGAAACATCCAAAAACAAAAACAAAGCAATCGTAATAAAGTGTGGGTCCCACACTTCATTAGAATCGCTCTTTTTTCAATATCTCAGCCATTTCAAAACCAATTTTCATCAAATAAACGTTGAATTCCTCCTAGAATTACATGCTCTTTCATATTTCCTAAGAGGTTTCTCATTATCTCACCTAAAAATGTTAGAAACCTGAAATTAGGTCTAAACCAAAACTGTACGATCCCTTAAAGATAAAAGATCCATTAGAACAACACTGTATGATGTACGCATTACAGACTAGTAGTCCTGTAGTGAACATGTAGAGACTTCAAGGTCATTTTAAATTCATGTGATTTACATTGACAGGTAGTCACAATGATATGACTGTAGTTTACTGGGGGGGAGTTAGGGCATTACTGTTAAAAACATGTACACCAGTTCTCTCGTCTCCCTCAAAAACTGGAAGACAACTTGAAATGAAAACAAGAGGAGATGAGAAAAGCATTCTTTTGAATAAATAAAACAAAATACTTAAAAACCAACATCACACGACTTTGTATCATGGCCTGTTTACCTGCCAAAAGATTGCAATTAATTCATAGAGACCAAATTATACTTTATCTATTAGAGACTAAAGACCTGGAAGTGTGGGGAGTGAATCATGATCTGTGCTGCTTCTCCACTTGACAACAAAAACATAAACCAAAACTAGTTTCCTCTTTCAAAGATAATGATATAGGATACAGCGCAAAAATGTTGGTTTTCATACTATTTTCTGAGAAAATGACAAATTTCTACTGAAAGGATCACTAATCTTGATAAAATCAAAGTTTTTCAATCTGGACACTTCTCCTGAGGGTGAGTGCTACTATTTTTTTTTCTTTCTTATAAGTGCTGCCAAATATGGCACATTCCTGGCAAAACTAGAAATGTCGCTACAGCGACTGGTTATACCCCTGCCAAACAACATTTCATAAGCTTTGGTCAAAACAACATTTCATAAGCTTTGGTCGAAAAACTGAGGAAGTAGTTAAATCCGCAAGATCTTTCCTTGATCTTCTGCCATTAATATGCCGTTACCATGGCAACGTACTTTCGGGTACTGTCGAAAAATGCGTCTTGCACATCTACAACCAAAGGCACACATCTGTACCAAGTTTCATGGAAATTGGGCAAAGACTGAGGAAGTAGTTTGCAACACAAAATTTTCCATCATTTTGGCTCATAATATGTGAGCGTGTTACCATGGCAACATACTTTTTGTAACTGTCAAGAAATGTGTCATGCTGACCTATATCCTAAGACAAACATTCAATATGAATTCCATGAGAATTGGAAGAACACTGATGAAGCAGTTTTGCCATGAAGCATTTTGCCCTATATTTTACAAATAACATGCCGTTACCATGGCAACGCACTTTTTGCCACTGCGGAAATATGTGTCTTGCACATTAACATATTCAGATGAACATCTGTACCTAATTTCATAAAAATTGATCAAAAACTGTGGGAGGAGTTCGCGATGCAAAATTTGTACCCATTTTTGCCCATAATATGCCGTTACCATGGCAACGTACTTTTGGGTACTGTCAAAAAATACGTCTTGCACATCTACAACCCAAGGCACACATCTGTGCCAAGTTTTATGGGAATCGGTTGAAAACTGAGGAAGTAGTTCGCGACGCAAGATTTGCAACGGACCGACCGCCCGACCGACCGACCGCCCGACCGACTGCCCGACCGCCCGACCGTCCGCTGATTCCTATATACCCCCTTCAAACTTCGTTTGGCGGGGGTATAACAATTGTCAGTAATGCGGTCACAGATTACAATCTGAATCAATTATACAGTGAACATGACCTTCACCAAGAAGGTTAACTTTTACGCATTTCCTCCTACACAGGAAGAAAGTAACCTCGTACACTAGTACAATGGATAAAACTCGTCAATCAATGACCACCGACACAGATTCTACTGGTCATGGTTTTTCACAGAGGTAGTTGTGCAACAGGCCATGATTCGTAACGTACACAATGACATCCATATTCAACTCAGAAAGCATTAAAAATCTTTGTTCTTTCTGTCCACACATGATATGGAAGCACCAACCTGTAATTTAATTATATGCTTTAAAGGGACTGTACAGTACTAGTTGAGGTGGGGATTCATGTTTTGAACATTTTTAAAGTGAGATAATGAGAAACCTCTTTGAAATATGAAAGAGCATGTAATTTTAACAAGGATTCAACGTTTTTACGATGAAAATTGGTTTCCAAATGGCTGAGATATCCAAAAAAGTGATAATGATAAAAGGCGACAGGCAACGCCTTTTATCAGGATCTCTTTGTTTCACCTTGTTTTTGGATATCTCAGCCATTTCAAAACCGATTTTCATCAAGTAAACTTTTGATACCCCTTAGAATTGCATGCTCTTTGACATCTCATAGAGTGGTTTCTGAATATCTCGGAAAACGTTAAAAGCTAAATCCTCACCTCAACCAAAACTGTACACACCCTTTAAATGCTTTTCTACTTTATCTACATAAACAAGCTAACTACACATCTACACAATTTCAAGTTTTCAGATGAGCATTTCTACAAAGCAAAATAGAAAATGAAAAGAAAAATAATGACTACTGTACATAGGCTTAGACATATATATCTCCAATTTAAAGGCTATGCTGACATACATAATATTCATGAGTTGAGAGGAAATCATTTCAGCTATATACTTTTCGTAACATACATTGCAGTTTTCATATCTAATGTTTCCTACTCCAAACATGCCGTGATTCCAGCAATGTGTGCTCTCGTAGACGCCATCTTCATAGGGAAGTTGCTCACTTCTATCAGAGTTTGGGCCGTATCTTGAGTTTGCACGTTTCTCTATGAAACCATTAAAGTTTATCTTTGGCCAAAAAATTATGTTTGATATGTGAAAGAGACACATTTCAGTAGTCCACTGCACCAACTTTCAGAGAAAAGGGGTCATTAATTAGTGAAATAATGCATCTAAAAGTTTCTAAACACAATGGGTCTGGGAGGCAAGACTACAGCAAACCCTATTGTTTGCAGTGGGTTTACGGAACCACAGCGGTTCCTGAATCTCCCAGACACAGTGTATTGGAAACTTTGAGATGCATTATTTCACTAATTAATGACCCATTTTCTCTGAAAGATGGTGCAATGGATTACTGAAATGTGTCTCTTTCACATATATCCAAAATAATTTTTTGGCCAAAGATACACTTTAAAAGCTACAGATGCATTAATCATACTCTCTAAAAATGGATAGGCATGCAGTGATCAATATGATTTGCTAAAATCATACTTTTGATACTTCATGCAAAAGATACCTAGACTACAAAGATGAAATTTTATTGCACCAGAGGGAGCTTGTCTTTAGAAAGCATGGTCAGAAAAGATTCCCCTCATGCGTGTGGATTGAGCGCCTACAGCGGTACTGGTAGAATACATCGGTGAACATTTGAGGAAAATTGGACAATCCATTTGAAAATTATTACTTCTTTAAGTCCTAATCTACCATCACTAGATGAGAAGACTAAATAAAAGTGCTTTATTTCTTTTACTAATAAGGACACATTCCTTTGACTTGTTATTGACATTTTATGTAATGTCATTCTCCTTGCTTTCTGAATGAGGTATAGTCGATTGCTCTTTGATCCCACTAATCAGCAAAATGAAAATACAGTACATTAATAAAACTTTCTTTGTGATGCTGTTCTGCGGTCATGTCACAAACTGATGCAGCCTTCTCATCCAGTGATAGTGCCACTGATACTTTAATAATTAAAAACTTTTGATCAAAACTTTTAATCAAACTTCACTGATGTGGTCTACTCACATTGCTGCATTCACTCAGTCCTCACATGTCTTAATGAGAAACTTCCCTTTTTTCTGTCCTGCATCCTCAAGTTAATCGAGAGCTTGTTGGGCTGCTCATACTTCTCATAAGAAGTCGGCATAAATCAGACTTCCGCTGAAGTAGACCATGTGAATTCATGACACCTGCAACTCTAGAAGGTCTACTTCCTTTGAAAACTGCCGAAGTCTGGATCTCTACGTTTTCTGGATTTCTGTGGAGAATTCCAAGCCTCCACATCATACGCTAAAATTCATGTCCATTTCACAGCTGCGTTTCTTTTCATTCCATATTCTCAGATTCGTTCATGCTGCCCCTCTGTTTTTCATGCTACAGCGTACATGGTGGAAATAAGACAAGCAGAACCACTGGTCTTTTAAGCCCTTTTTGTGCTTTCAGTGAGAATTAGCACAGAAAAACCTTTAACATTGCACACACTGCTCAAAGTCCCTTAATTAAACAGAAAGGGTTAATAGATAGGCCTACACTGTACAGTATGTTGTGGTACATTATACGGTCAGTTTGCAGTGTGTTAATACCATCATAGAGGGACCAATACTTCACAAAATTTTCTGTATAATAATAATAATAACAAAAGTGCACAGCCCACATACCTAAAATGAGCTTGGATACAAGAGAGCACCTACATTGTACAACATACCATGACAGAATAGCAGAGTGTGCAGATTTCCAGTGACTTTCCATTGTGCTGTAATTCCCATTGTGCTGTAATGATTGATATCGAGAAAGCTGTGCATTCACACAAGCTTCCACTGCAACATGTGGAGGCACAAACTTTTCACACACTTTATAAAATACAATTGTTGGCAGCAAGTAAACTCCTTCAAGAGATATACTACATATGAGTACAAACTCTGATCATATACAAAAATTGGCCAATAAAACATGAGCCAAGGAGTATCTCTTCAAGCATGACCCACAAACAAGCTTCGTGAACCAGTTGAGGATGGACTGATTTTGCTACAACACACATTTCCCCATAGACACTTGCCTGAGTATACTGGGGACCTCGTCCTCAATGGGTTAAACATCTACAGTTGTACATTGTTTGCTACACAGGCTTCTTCTTTTGTATAAAAAAATGAATATTGTAATTACTCTACTGCTGCATGATATGTCAAATACATGTATTTTGCAAGATTTGTATTTTCGTTAATTTCACAGGTTGGGTGTTATTCCCGAATTAAAAAACACAAAAACTCTTAACTCTGATCTGGACAAGAATGCGACCTGCAGGTACGTATACAGTACATTTGTCCATTCAGCGCTGCTCCATTGTGAGGAAGTTGTGAGGAAGTTCTGATCAGAGAAAAGCTGTATTATGATGCACTATGGCATATCAAATTGGGTTCAACTCACAAAGACATCTTAAATTGAGGTATCCACAATGAACCAATGTACTGTACTCTCAGTGAAGTACAAATGATGTAGAACATATACCATACATGTAATGTTTTGTACTAAATGGCATCACCATTATTCCACTACTGTAAAAGTGGAAATTTTCGCGCATTTCGCGCAACCAGAAACTAGCGCGAAAATTTTTGCTTGCCATGCGTTCCTGTGCGTGATGTCTTGATTCCGCGGAATTAAAAACACGCGAGACTCTTCTGACCCGGCCTTGCGCGAAAAATTAGTCGCACGAAAATATCCACTTTTACAGTATGTCACCTCACAGACATACAGTGTAATGGTTTCACATTTTGAGGTAATTTCTGCTTTGTTTTTTCTTTTAACTATCTGAATGAACTGAACATTCATTTCTATAGAATGGGCCAGATTGCAGCATATAAAGCTTAATATTAAATGCCCAAGCTCCTATTAACTACAAAGGGGGAGGGGGAGGACACCCCCCCCCCCCCCATTCTGTGTCGGTCACTTCTCTCCCTAAAAATCTCTTACAATGTCTAAACTACCTGCTCTCAGACCTTAGAATCTCTGACATAATCAGAGGAGGTTCATTTTCATTCAAAATATTTTGTTATTCAAAAAATTTAAGATTCACATGCAAGTGTTGCTTGAATTCACAAAGCATAATATGCATTAAGTATTCCAACGACCGCATGGAGATCATTAAGAATTTGTTTTCATGGTCCCTTTGAGTGAACTCTTTAAAGTACAGTCAAACCTGTCTTAGTGACCACCCGTCTACAGTGGCCACCTGCCATACGCAACCACTTAATTCAATTCCCTGCGACAGAAAGAGCATGTTAAATAACCTGTCTATAGTGGCCACCTGTCTATAACGGCCACTTTCCAGTTCATCTCCCGTGGGTGTCCAATATATACTTGTAGGTTTGACTGTACTAGCTCGTGATCTGGATTACCTACAGAGTGGACTATTAATCCAGCGTACTGGCATATGTTTATTAACCAAGGAGGACTTTCTTGAGTGTGTTCCTGGGTATGGGGACCTCATCCTCCGACTCATCACTGCTGCTGGGCTGGCTACCGCTGCTGCTGCTGCTACTCCGGCTGGCCGAGGAGCAGGATGGGGAGCAGAGGTACTGCATGAGGGGAAGACGGTACTTGCCGCAGAAGTCCACAAATTTGATGTGCTGGATGCGAGCATTGAAGTAGACACCTGGGAAGGGTGAACGGGAGAATAAATGGAAGATCAAAACATAGTAATATTAGTCTTGAATTGTCAGCTACGTAAATTCACCACAACATCAATCAAAACATATATCTTACACTGTAGATCTATGAACTCAAGGCTCCCACCAAAGCAAGAGGGAAATACACTGTACACACATAACTACATTTTGTACATACCTCCATCACAGGGAGCTAGCCTATACAGTTGAACCTCTCTTATCCGGCCTCCCTTTATCCGGATCTCTCTATTATACGGACGCAATCTCGCCGTGATTTTTTTTTTTTTTTTTTTTTTAATAATTACGGGAGGAAAGGGGGATTCCCAACTCCTTGAGAACTCCTACACAAACACACATGAATTACATATTACTTCCAACATTAACATACACCTCTATTTTGGGGTCTGTTACTGAGTGTAACAATGAAAAGGTTGCAGTATACACATTACTACATGTGGTACTACAATGGGCTACATCAGTAGGACCTACATGTGTATATATGTACATGTATAAAGCATTGAGTCTCCCGTATCCGGCCAAATCCCTCATCCGGATGAGCCCCGGTCCCGACTTGTCCGGATACGAGAGGTTCAACTGTAACTATTTTTCTTTTCTTCTTTTTTTTAACCACCTGCCTGGTCAGGTAAGCAGGTTCTTGTATTGCAGTAGGCAATCACAAGATAGCATGTTATCCACACATGATTCACTCCTTTAGGGAACATCATTCAAATCACCAAAATCTCTCAAATCAGGTTCAATGCTTCAAAGGATTCGTAAATGTGAAAGTGAAGTACATTACACTACATGTAGGCTTTGCATTGCGGGTAAAGTTCTGTGTCATGGCACTGTCCCCCATCCAAAACCAGTGTGTGGATGCTTACAAGTACAGAATTCATTTTGTGTTCCCATGAAGTTTGTCTGATCAGTCTTGGAAAAAAATTCACTAATGAGTTTTGTCAGGATTATTACACGTTTTATGGTGGACTAGAAAGAATGCAGGGTTTTTTTTTTCACATCAATACAGGATACTGAGAGCATTCAGTACTTGCACTGTCTGATATAAAGCAAGGCTTTGTTCACACAAAGCATATGCACCACAGCATGTATTGATTGGTGTGACAAAAACTGCCTTGTCATGCCTTTTGACACTCAACCATGTAATCCTCGCTAGACTGACGCTGCCTACCACCAGTTCTTATTAGGCCTACCCACATGGGGGGGGGGGGGGGGAGACACAAAATCATCACCCATTGAGCTTTCAGGAGAAACATCAACAGAAAAGTTGAAACAGCTGACCTACAATTGACCCTTGAACAGCGCGCTGTACACAATGAAACTAAAGCACAGCTCACATTGTTTGTCTACAGATCTCAATTTCAACCTGGTATAAAAGGATTTGCCTTCTGAGGCGATACAAGCAGCTTTAGTGTGTACACGAGATCAGCTCTACTGTCCCTGTGCAGTACAATACAATGTACCAGTAATCAATTTTATTTTTCAGTCCATAAACAATGCAGTGAAATGTTCAATAAAAGAAGACTGACTGCTTTAAAATTTTGCCGAATTTGCATCTTTCACATGCCTGCAATTTAATAGTTACTCAACAATAGCAATTTGTCTAAAAAGGATTGCTGGTATTTAAAGGGATGGTACAGTATTGGTGGAGATGAGAATTGGGCTTTTAACTTTTTGTGAGATACCAAGAAAACACTTATGATATAGTACAGAGCATACCATTTTAAGAGGAGTCCAAAGTTTATTTGATGAAAATCGGGTTTGGAATGACTGAGACATCCAAAAACAAAGTAAAACAAAGCGATCGTAATAAAGTGTGGGTCCCACACCTTACTAGAATCGCTCTTTTTTGGATTTCTCAGCCATTTCAAAACCAAATTTCATCAGATAAACGTTGAATTCCTCATAGAATTACATGCTCTTTCATATTTTATAAGAGGTTTCTCATTATTTCACTGAAAAATGTTAGAAACCTGAAATCAGGTCTCACCAAAACTGTATGATCCCTTTAATTCATAGGCCTGCTACTTTAGGTCTGCTACTACTACTTTACGACCTTCCAGTCCTACTTGAAAACTTCTTTCACCCCAGTTCACACACTGAATTTCTATTGAACACTGCTTCTCTCATACCCCTTTCAGGTAATCGCGGTTCAATTATCCGCATCCAAATAATGCGGATAAAGTAGTCAAAATCGCGTTCATATATCCCATGAAGTGCGCACTACTTTTACGAGCACCCGTTCATATAATGGTGCGAAGGACGGAGTTATTTGTCATGGTTACGGCGCACGCCTCTATAATGACGTAATGTTTCCGGTGAATATCCTCACGTGCATGCACACCTCTCGCGCGCTCAAGCTCAGCAATCAGCGGTTGTGCGGGAAATCGAGTGACCTTTGACCGAACTGTGGAATGTTAGTGCGGATAAGTCGTAAAACGCGTTCATGTATTCTCGATCTACTCCTCATGCTGCAATTATGCGCATAATAGCAGCATAAAAATAATGCGCACTTTTCTACTCCTCTCCCGTTCATGTAATCGAAATTTTACGACTTGTGCTCCTATTATCCGCATCCACGATTACCTGAAAGGGGTATCAATTACTTTGTCTTTCTCGTTTGTGTTTGTGCTGCTACATTTGTACCATGTATTAAAGGTAGGGAATCCCATTTGCACGCCTTAAATGAAGAGTTGTATAAATACAGTGGTATGTTGAAGAGAGTATCATTTTAGAAACTCCCATAAAGTATTGAAAGTGGAAGGTAACATTTAGTACATTTTTTTGACCGTTAGATTTTGAATTGAATTGTTTTCGGGGCTCACCGTAAATTCCAGTACATTACTAGGCTACCTTTGCAGACCCATGTACTGCATGTGTGTCCATCATGTATATTTTGTGAAGAAAGTTCGTCAACACTTACAAACATTTCTATAAACATTCTTGCCACACACTCTATATATTATTACATCAGCTCTTGTACTTTTAGATTTGTGTTTATAGATCACAAATACAGCAGAATGCAACAAAAAGGCGTAAGTGTGGCTGACACACAGAACTACTGAGTAGTTGAGTTTTGTGCATTATTCAAATTTTAGATAACTGTTGACTTCCAAATTTCTAAGCAGTGGCCTAAGCAAGTCCCCTGAGGTTCATATTTAATGTTTTGCTGCATTTTGGGAGGTCTGTATAAGGTATCCCCTACCTTTAAAGCCCTAAAAGTATAGTTACAGAACCAGGGAGGTGGGAAGAGAAAAAGACAACCCATGGAAATGGATAATGTTGAGCACTGTGCACGGAGAGTGAACCTTGATGGTCCCGTCACGTCACGTCACGACAGAGAAACATGACATACTGAAGGTGAAGGTCACCTTGATGCTACCCTGGTTGAGAGTAGAGGTGCACACAAGATACAAGTGGACATTGTTGACCCCTGGACAGAGTCATGGCTGCCTGTTTGCTGTGCAAACAATGACATGGCAAAGGTTGACATGGTGTCTTGTTCCTTATCTCTACATCCAGACAAGAACTGGCAATCTCTCCAGGGAAGTCAACTGGCTTTCAACAGGATACAACTGAGTACAAAAACAGCTTTGCCCTAAATGTGTCATTCACACAACTTCAGACAAAATAGTGGGATGTACAACAGAGCCAAGGAGCTACATTGTACCTTTAGTATGCTTGAAGTTCCTTGGTAGATCAAAACCTACATGAAATACATACTACATTGTATGTACCAAGATTTTTTTTATGGCTACAGCGCTGTATGTTTACATGGAGATAAATATTCCCACTAACTGCTAATCGCAAATCCCATTAACTTGAGCAGTTGAGATTAATGAGAACAAATTATTCTATCCTTCTATTCAGTGCTCAAGACTACTGTACTTGTATGCTCCGACTTGCAAATTTTGTAGTTACATGTATGAAGAAAGTCAGTGTGGGGAGCAAAAGTAACTAATAAGTCGTATTAAAATACATGTATGTCAAAGCATTTATACAGTGAACAAGCTTTATCAAGCCCTTTAATAAAGTATTCACACAAGAATGAGAAATTTCACTAAAGATATTGTCATGAAGTCTGTGTGCAAAAAGGTTTTGAGCTCAATCATACTACTCAATTTACAGGGAAGTTACATAAATTGTACATCTCCCTACATGATGTGGTGTACAGTTCTGGTCAAGGTGGGGATTTACATCAATTGTAGCTTTTAAAGGGAAGATAAACCCCAAGAGCAATGTGGATTGAGTGAAAGCAGCAACATTAGTAGAGCACATCAGTGAAAGTTTGAGGAAAATCGGACAATCGATGCAAAAGTTATGAATTTTTAAAGTTTTGGTGTTGGAACCGCTGGATGAGGAGACTACTAGAGGATATGACGTATGAGTGGACAACAATACAAAGAAAATATAAAGGAAATTCAACAAAAATTCACTTTTCTAGAATCATGAAAGAGCAATGGACCAACCTCTTTCAGAAAGCAGGGGGAATAATTGCTACCCTTAACATATGTCAATATCAAGTTGATGGAATTTGTAATTTTCAAGAAAAATGGATTTTTGTAGAATTTTCTTTATATTTTCTTGGTATTGTTGTCCACTCATACGTCATAACCTCTAGTAGTCTCCTCATCCAGCGGTTCCAACACCAAAACTTTAAAAATTCATAACTTTTGCATCGATTGTCCGATTTTCTTCAAACTTTCACTGATGTGTTCTACTAATGTTGCTGCTTTCACTAAATCCACATTGCTCTTGGGGTTTATCTTCCCTTTAACGTTTTGCGAGATATTCAGAAACCACTCTATGAGATGTCAAAGAGCATGCAATTCTAAGGGGTATCAAAAGTTTATTTGATGAAAATCGGTTTTGAAATGGCTGAGATATCCAAAAACAAGGTGAAACAAAGAGACCCTAATGAAAGGCATGGCCTGTCGCCTTTTATTATTATCACTTTTTTGGATATATCTCGGCCATTTGAAAACCAATTATCATCAAATAAGCGTTGAATCCTTCTTGAAATTACGTGTTATGCTCTTTCATATTTCATAAGAGGTTTCTCATTACACTGTATCTCACTTAGGAATGTTCAAAACATGAATCCCCACCTCAACCAGTACTGTACAGTCCCTTTAAGCCATGATTGTGTAAAGTGTACATGTGATATCATGCTGTACATTTCATACTGCTTTGATAAAGTTGTACAGACCAGTAGGCCTTATTGAAAAGCTAAAAAGAAAGTTCTGTGGACATTACAAAGCTGCAAGTGTACTGTGCATACAACATTGTATGGAAGATGATGAAGACTCTAAAGCACTTACATGCAGAAAATGCACATCAAACATTTCCATAATTGTCTGATACTAATACCCCTTTCATAAACTCATCCTCCTATTATCCGCATAAGAATAATGCGGACAATTCAATAAAAAATGCGTTCACAAACTCTGAAAATAATCCGCATTATTTTTACGAGCGCCCGTCCTGAAAAAGGCGGATAATCGTCATGGTGACTGCACACGTCCCTCCTGCGGGAAAGACAGGTGACGTTTGACCGCACCCCGGCAATTATCCGCATTATTTGGGTTTGCGTTCATAAACTCAAAATCTGGTCCCGACGCTGCTATTATGCGGATAATAGAAGGGTCGAAATAATGCGCATTATTCTATCCCCGCTCCGATTTTACGACCAAATGTTGCGGATATTATCCGCATTATTGAGTTTATGAAAGGGGTATGAGTGAAACAATTGTTCAAAATTCCTTTTTGTGTCATTAACCAGCATTTCCTGGTTGACTGGTACTTAATTTTCTTTGTAATTATGCTATGTTACTTTTTTGTTCGTTTTGAAAGAAAAAACTGTTTTGGTCAAGGGGTAGGAGGCTTTTACTATTTCACTTCTGTTTTTTTTTTTACTAAAAAATTTGAATTTTTGTTGTGCAATATTCCATCAAAAAGAAAGAAACACTCTCTCACCATTGCAGCGAGGATTCAGACAATGTCCTGCTGAGTCTAGATATCTCAGGAGCTCTCCTGGCAGATCTTCTTTTGTGTATTGCACCTGATTGTTCTTCACGGATCTAGCCGCCAACTCCAGTAATGTAGGTGGGTTCCACGTCAAATCCCGGACGAAGCGCACCACCAGCGGGTTACCCCGCAAACTCAGTTCGCAAAGTTCGGTCAGAGAAATGATCTCCGGGGGAAGAGTAGTTAAGTGGTTGTTATGGAGGCTCAGGGAGCGCAGCTGCTTCAGCTGTACGAGTTCAGATGGCAGTGAGGTTAGACGATTGTCGCACAGTACCAGCGAAAGTAGAGATTGCAGGTTGCCCAGAGTGGATGGCAGTGTGACCAGCCGATTGCCTCCCAAGTAGAAATGTTCCAACCTGAAATTTGAACAAACAAAGAGACTGATTCACATTCAATTTCATTAAAAGGGATACTAGCACTACACAAGCTATAAAAAGGAACATTTTTAACCAGTTAGGTATTTAATACACTGTCCATATTGAACCAAACATGATGCTGGCTCAAACCATTTCAATTATTTGCAATCTCAAACCTGTATTTAAATTGTAATTTAATGTATATAGATGCATTGTTTACTGTATGATAAAAAGAGGGGGTAAAATATATTAATTTACTGTATGGTACATTGTATTTAAATCTTATTCAATCATTATCATTATGTGCAGGCTTCATGCTTGCAGGTACAGCCGTCCACTCTTTTGTAGGGGGGGTCTTTGTGTATGAAACAGTATACCAGTAGGCCTACAGCTGTATGTGTACAATGTACCAGGGAGATACACTGAATGAGAAGGGAGATTCCACCTGTCTGGTAGTAAATCCCAATCACAAACACACACACACACACACACCATTGTACAGATTGACTGTACAAGTGTACGTGTCACAATATGTTAAATGAACAAAATGGATGTCATCTTTTGATGCATTTTTACTTTTCTGCATTGATTCCAGCTTTCCTTCAACAGTAGTATACCGTACATGAAGGTCATCTTTACAGGGGAGGTATACAATTGTAGTTTTGGTTGATTGGAGATTCAGGTTTTAACTTCTTACAAGATGATTAGAAACCACTTAAATATGAAAGAGCATTCACATACAACTGTGCAGTACCTTTCTAAGAGGAATTCATACATTGTTGTGATATTCATTGAAATACGAAAGAGCATGCCATTCTAATGAATTCAGTGTATGAAAATCAGAACTTTTTGAGATGGCTGAGATATACAATGTAATGTATCAAAAACAAAGTAAAACAAAGTGGTCCAAGCAAAAGGTGGGATTTGTCTTTTATTAGGACCTTTTCTGTTTGTTTTTGGATATCTCAGCCATTTCAAAACCGATTTTGGTTTGAACTTTGAATTCCTCATAGAATTGTATTCTTCTATTTATCTCATAAAAAGTTAAAACCCAGTTCCCATTTCCACCATGAAACTAAACCATCCCTTTATGGCTTTACCCCTTTTTGTGCCAATGAGTCAAGTAGAATGGGTGTACAAATTGTATTCAGAGCAGGTACGATGTAACGTATACAAAGATGTTGAAAAAAAAAAGAGTGTTAATTATAGGTACATGTAGTTGCAATTATACAGTATTCCTGGAGCAGAATGTGGGTGTTTGTGTGTGTTTGAGTACTCACTTTTCATCTACCGATGATACCGGTACATCATTTTCAACTTTCATTCAATTTAGTGACTAGTGTTTACATACAACGTTGTAGTTTGTACACTGTATTCTGAGTCAATGTTAATTAATAAAAGTAATCTTCATGAACCTCTGCACACACACTGTTTGGCTGATCAACAGTAGATATATACATTGTAGCCTACATGTACTTACAACCACCACAAGTCTCATCATGGAAGAAAGAAAAACAAACACAAAAGTAAACACACCCACGCATGACATCTGTTCGGCGTCTGCATCACACAAATCTACACATACAGTGTACACACACATCCAAAGTCTGCAAGAACCATCAAGATTGATGGGGGGGGGGGGGGAAGACTGAACCAGAAGGATATTTAAGGCATACAAAATAGTTTACAATTTGCAGATGAAATAAAAACCCAGCATTAATGCTTTAAAATAGTTCTAAACAGATTGAAAATATGAGTTAGGGATAGAAACTACCATTGTAAAAATTTGAGCACAATTGAATAAGTAAAATTGATGTTGATTGTTAAATCTACAAAATTTGAACAGTAATTATAATCAAAAATGTTTCCAGACTAGAAACCATCTGTAGATAGACAGTTACACTTTATTATTGAGAGAAAATTCTTGTAACAGAGTTAGGCTTTTCATTTATTGCAAACTTTTTAGGGGGGGGGGGAGGGAAGGATGTTTTGTGGTAAACTTTTACAGACCTAACATGTTAGACGTAGGTAAGCATATGCATCAAATAATATATCTTGAACATTTGTTTTAAATCTCTGCTCCCAAAGTAAGGGCCTTTTAAATTTTAATAATGAGAACTCACCTTGCCAGTCTCTCAATTTGAGGAGGGATATCTTGAATTCGATTTCCTCCCATATGGAGAACTCTCAAAGTCGATATTTCTGTGAGTTGGACTGGAAAGTTGAGGAAAAGATTCCCACTCAAATTGAGGGTCTGCAAAGCAGGAAACGTCGATAGGTCTTTAGGCAAGGAGTCACTGTTTAATAGATTGTTTTTGCAAGTGAGCGTTTTCAAGTTCGGGAGTTGCAGAAGTTCATCTGGCAGTCTGGTGATGCGATTTGCACTCATGTCTAGCTCGATGATGCTGACAAAATTGTTGATCCCTGCGGGAATCGTTGATATCTGGTTTCGACTCACATCAATGATCTCAAGTCTTTCTTTGTGTTCGACCAGATCGTCAACTGGAAAAACATCGATACCTTTTCTAGAATACATGGCTATTCGTGGGTCGTTCTTACAATCTGCGTTGAGACGTACACGGAACCTCTTCGGCATTCCTCGGCCAAGCCTCGGGGAAGAGATCTCTGAGCGCTCCGTACTCACACGCGCAACCTGACAACCGCTCTTGCAATAAATATTTTCAAATAATTCGTCCTTCCCTTTCAGTTCGCACCGACTCCTGGTTGACTGACACTTCGATGGAATTCCATGATTCTAGATAAATTACTCTTTGGCCAATTCCGATGTCGTCGACGTGTGCAATGTCGTATTGTGTGTGAGATTATCTGCAGCTGGAGCTGGCTGCGGCCGAGGCTGAAGATCCCTGGCCCTGTGTACGGTGTATCAGTGTACTCTCATACGAAGTGCTGTGTCACTACTTTGTACGTGTTGATTTCACCGTAGTTGTGTGTAGCATGAATCGGGTTGAAAATCGTGTTACACACATACTGAACAGTACTTGTATTACATAGCCGCACCGCCGCTTGACAAGCCGGTTGGATGCGGTTTCGGCTTTTTTATTGCTTTGTACGTGCACCACCGCGATTATCAGTGAATGGTACCGAAGCTGCGTTCCCACGCGTACGCCGCGACAGCTTACATCATTCCCTCACAGCTGTTTACATAATTCCCCATCCGCGCGCGCTCGCCACAGTGTACATACAGTATTCATCGAGTTCTACAAGGCTTCGATTCGTACAAAGAGGTTCTACTGGAGAACCTCTTTGGATTCGTACTACATGACTGTAGTTGAACCTACGCGTGCATAGCGACGAAATCAATGCTCGGGATTGGAGGCGTCGTTTGTATTGTCAACTTTCTATTTGAGGGTCGGTCCACACCACCGAACTAAGGATGCCTGCATGAGTAAATTGCTCAGTAGACATTATTGAAATAGAAAACATACAAAGATTGAGTGCTTTATTTACGGAAAAATGAATGAACAGCGAATAATATGACTGCTTATAGTAGTGCAGCCCCGATGCGCGTTCCCGATTTTCGGGAAAAGGATTCGGGGAAAGGATTCCGAAAATCGGTGAAATAGGGATCGTAAATATCCTTCTCGAAATATCTTTAATTAGGGATATTTTTCACATCTTTCCCTTAATAACCATGATGTAGGGTCCCGAATAAGGTTAGTTTCAATCAAAAGCACCCGAAAAATCTGCGAAATTCCTAGTGCGGCTTCAGGGATTTTAAGATCTATATATAGGCCTATTGCTGGGAATGAATTGGATTGAGCTTTTAACTTTTTCAATCATTCAGTCATCAAGATAATGACAACGCACTTATAAAGAATGTCACAGAGCACAGGCCTACCATTCTATAAGAGGAGTTCAAAGTTTATTTGATGACGACGGTTTTGAAATGGAGAGATAGCCAAAAAATCAAAGTAGAATAACAAAAGATCTTTGCACAAGATGGATCCCCTTAATTTGTAGTACGAATAAGGAGCGCAACCAATTTTAAAGTTAGTTACCTACAAACTAATAACCTCATGTATAGGCCTATTTTGTACAGCAATTGATATTCAGGAGTTGACACAGATCGAGTCGGACACTGTATAGAAAAGAAGAGGTCTGAACGCTGTGTAAGTTTAGAACGACGCGGATACGATACAGGATGATCTGTTATCCGTTGTCCTTGCCTTCTTATGTAAACCATGACCGGTTTCGTGGTGAAAAGAACAAAAGAAAAAAAAAAAGGTGTTCGTTCAAAACAAAAAAGGTGTTCGTTCAAAAAAAAAAACAAAAAAAAAACATACATACACACATACACACAACGCACAAACTATACATGCACACCCACACACACACACACACACACTTCTGGTTCTTAAAAAAAAAAAATTGTGGAACAAACAATACAAAAAGAAAAATACTTGGAAATCACGATATTCGACTCTCCAAGAGTTCATCTCGGAGCGTATTAATAGCTAACGTATTATAAGTAGGACAGATGCTGTTGGGTTCGGAGACTTTTGGTCGAAAGGGGGCGGCATTGACCCTTATCACCAGAGCTACACTCGCAGTCCTTTCAAAAGTTACTTTTTTAAGTATCTGCTCAGTCACTGCTGGATGAGAAGACTACTGCAGTGTATGATGTCATACGCGTACAACGACAGAAAGAAAATAAAGGAGAATTTCACAAAACTGCACTTTTTGAATATAGTGCACATTTTCTTCGACTTGCTACTGGGATTATGTTAAGAGTAGTTATTCCCCCTGCCTTCTGAAAGAAAGAAGTCAAGTGTTCTTTTTTATGCGAGAAAAGTGAAAATATGGTGAATTTTCTTTAATCTTTCTTTATATCGTTGAACACATGTGACATCACAAGCTATAGTAGTCTCCTCATCCAGCCTTGAGTGAGCAGAAACTTTAATTAACTTTTGAACGGATTGTTCGATTTCCCTCAAACTCTCACTGATGTGTTCCACTAATATTGCTGCATTCACACAACCCACATGTCTATAATCATGAAGGTGAACTTGTGATCAGTGGTCATGCATAAAAGGGACTCTCCAAGCCAGTTCACAGCTAGCTCATTGGCACAATTAGGCGTTTTCACATCAGCCCGATAAAAATCCAAGCTCGAGATATTTTTCGCGATCGCAAATTAGCGCGCTATTTCATTTCCTATTCACATCAGCCCGAACATTATCAAATAGCACGCTAGTTCGCATTAATCATCCTGCTACTTTGGAAATTCCCAGAGCTGGACTCGAGAAATTTTCTCGATCAATAACTACCTCGCTAATTTGTATTCACACTAGACGTTTTCACATCAGCCCGATAAAAATCCAAGCTCGAGATATTTTTCGCGATTGCGAATTAGCGCGCTATTTCATTTCTTATTCACATGAGCCCGAAGAGAATTAGCCCGACATTTTTTTTCGAGCTATTTCGACAGCTGAGCATGTGCAAACAGCATCAGTAATGTGTGCACTTTCAAAAATTCCTCATGGTTTGTGTGCAGTTTGCCTCGATCGATCGGGTTACACACGCTAGGCATGATGGGATGCATCGCGCTCATTTCTCGAGTCGTTTTCACATTATCAAATAGCGCGCTACTACCCCGCTATTTCAGAAATTTCCCGAGTTGGACTCAAGAAATTTTCTCGATCAGAGCGATACAATTAGCGCACTGATTTGTGTTCACATTATCAAATAGCGTGTTATTTCGTGATCGGGTTAATTTCCCAAGTCAGAAAATAGCGCGCTATTTCGAAACATCGGGCTGATGTGAAAACGCCTATTATCAACTCTAGCGCGCTATTTCATGATCGGGTTAATTTCCCAAGTCAGAAAATAGCGCGCTATTTCGGAACATCGGGCTGATGTGAAAACGCATATTAGGCGTATTCACATCAGCCCGATAAAAAATCCAAGCTCGAGATATTTTTCGCGATCGCAAATTAGCACGCTATTTCATTTCCTATTCACATCAGCCCGAACATTATCAAATAGCGCGCTAGTTCGCATTAATTATCCTGCTATTTCGGAAATTTCCCGAGTTGGACTCGAGAAATTTTCTCGATCAATTAGCGCGCTAATTTGTATTCACATTATCAAATAGCGCGCTATTTCGTGATCGGGTGAATTTCCCAAGTCAGAAATTAGCGCGCTATTTCGAAACATTGGGCTGATGTGAAAACGCATATTGGTACAAATGACCTTTCTTTTTTCTCAATCGGTTATAGGACTTCACTCGTTTTCAAAGCAGCATGATGCATAGGGCCTAAGCATGCCCACAATAGTGTTGGAATTCACGTTCAAACAAAGAATGAACTTACGCAGAGCATCAGGTGACAAGAATGTTCTAGCAATTATTGACACTTCGGCAGGCATTCATGCAAAATAGTTCTTGTACAGTGGATTTGAATATGCAAATTAGTGAGCTAACCATATCATACCCTCACAATTTTCCATTGATCATGCACAGAAAAATATGAAGAAATTCAATGTTTTTGTCATTGAAATCTGAAACATGATGTTATTCCTGGTTGAATAATTTCAGAATAGTGATCAGTTAGATATATCAGGATTTGAGCTTCGGGCATAATTGCGTTTGAATGAAAAACTGGAAATTTCAAAAGCTGTATATGTACAAACCATAATGGCAAGTTCAAGAACTGTTTCCCCCAAAATAGCGAAACTTAAAAATGTCATAACTTCCATATTATTTTTTCATCTGAGTTCGATCAAAATCGGCGATCATACCGTTGAACTCGCAATATTTTATTCTTTCTTATCAGACCAACGTATACTTGGACTGAATTTCCCCTTTAAGAAATAGTTTCGAACATACCATTTAAGAGAAATTCAAAGTTTATAAGAAGAAAATTGGTTTTGGAATCGCTGAGACATCCTAAAACAAAGTAAAACAAAGCGATTCCAATAAAAGGTGGGCCCGCTTTTTATTAGGAATGCCCTTTTTGGATATCTCAGACAAATTAAAACCGATTTTCATTAAATAAAGGTTGAATCCCTCTTGGAATTACATGCTCTTTGATTTTTCATGAGAAGTTTCTCATTATCTCACCAAAAATATTGGAACCTGCAGTTAGGTCTCAACCAAAACTATACGCTCCCTTAAAGTTTTGGTGTTGGAACCGCTGGATGAGGAGACTACTAGAGGTCAAGGGCGCCTGAAGCGGGGGAGGGGGAGGCAGAGGGGGCACTTGCCCCCCCCCCCCCATAAAATGTTTTGAGGCAAAACGAGTTTTTGCCTTTTTATACAATATATATTATCTATACTTGTGAATAAATGTAGATGGTGAATCGCGTTCTCCACTGTGCCCCTGAAACATACCTTTAAGCCTTTCATTTTTCCTTTTCTTCTATAAAAATATGCTCTCTATATAGCAATACAGTATAAGAATAATTTTTATTGCTCGAACAATGCGATCACATTTTTAGATTTTAATGAATACATTCCAGACGAATGGAAAAGCGAAAGTGGCTCGCTCGTTCTGCCCGGACTTATAGCAAAATGAATAGTTTTCATAAGATGGTCCCTTATATTCCTTCGCGGTGTTTTTTTTTTTTTTAATTCCCCAGAAATTTGATTTAAAACGCTCTATAAACGCGACTTTTATACTCTGTATTTACAAAAGGAGGTACCCCCTCCCACACACCCTCCCCTATACCCCCCCCCCCCCACCCCCGTCGCTTCGCTCCCTCGCCGAGGATCTCACAACGTCACATTAATGTAGGGTATACCCCCCCCCCCATGTTATAATCAATAGTCCTTCACACAGATTTTCCCCCACTATGTTTAATTCCCTAGAAATTTGCTTTTAAATGCTCTATAAACGCGACTTTTGTACGTTCTTTTTTATTTATTTATTTTTATTTTTTTATTTTATTTTTTTTTTTTTTTTACAAAAAGTCCCTACCGTGGGAGGGGATACCCCCCACTCCCTCCCCCCGGTCGATTCGCTCCTTTGCCGAGGATCTCACACGGTCACATTAACAGTGCCCCCCCCCCCATGTTATAACCATCGTCCTTCTCAGTGATTTTTTTAAAACTATGGTTAATTCATTAGATATTTGATTTAAAATGGTCTATAAACGCGACAGTTATACCCTGTTTTTACAAAAAGTCCCTACCGTGGGAGGGGGTATCCCTCACCCTTCCCCACTCGGGCACTTCGCACCCTCGCCGAAGATCTCACACCGTCACATTAATGTATACCCTATGTTAAACTCATAGTCCTTCGCACAGACTTCTTTTTTTCACTATAGGATGTTTAATTCCATAGAAATTTGCTTTTAAATGCTCTATAAACGTGACTTTTTCCACTGATGTGTTCTACTAATGTTGCAGCTTTAATGCACTCAATCCATCACCATTGATATTTGGGTTTGGGTTCCCTTTAAGTAGCTCGCTCATCTTTAGACTTCAGAGCAGCATCGAGAATGAGGATCAAGGATACAAGCTGTCACTGAACTGAAGAAAGCTGACAGGAATCTATGACAGTCCCACGACACAGCTATAATGCCTGTAAAATACATTAAAACGTTGTTGTGCTTCCCACCTTCCGGCGCCGCTATCGGATGATAAGAATGTGCATGAAAGAATCAAGATAACTCCTGTTGAAGGTGCGTTGCTATGGCAATAATCTTCTCCATTCACTCTGACCCATCTCAAACCCATTGGACACCTTAAAATAACAAACTACTCCCTGCGAACTTCCTTCCATCCTGCACCTATGAAGTTCCTGTTTTCTTATTGGCTCGGTTGGTACGCCTCAGAGAATTATAGAGAATGTATGCACTCATTACAGGCCTACTTGCCTTGATTAAAGACATAATTTACCATTTGCAGATGAAACAAAAGCCCAGCATTAGTGCTTCAAAATCATTTCTTCTAAAATATGAGTTAGGAATAGAAACAACCAATAACCATGTAAAAATTTGTATCAGTATAATCGATGTTAAGTACTTTAAATATACAAAATGTGAGCAATACAAGTTACAGGTTTAATAAAAATGTTCCAGACTAAACTGTCTACAGTTATGGTTTATTGAGAAATATAGTGATAACGCCTTATGTTAGGCTTTCCTGTGAAAATTCTATGTGGTAGGATGTTTTTGATACAACTGACCTACACATATATGCATCAAATCACCGCTCCCAAAGGTGAGCATATATTGTTTTCATGATTTAACGTGATGTAGTACAAACAGATAGCTAAATGTATAGATTTGTGGAATTCATTGTGGTCCCGGACTAACTCATCAGGAGAGGACACACTGGTATGGTGATTGGATCACAAAATCGGCTCCTACTAAGATGATCCACTGCATTTGCATAGTGCCAAATACAATATATCTGTTCTAAAAGTATTCAAAGGCGCAGACTCCTCCAAGAGAGTTAGCAATTATATGCCTGGTGAAAAATGTGAGTCTGTAATTTAGTGAGGATTTGAAGTGCTCCAGTTTGTCAATTTAATGGAGATAAGTTGCCCAAGACCGTAATAATTCGAGTCAATTCCTGCTCCTTCAGGATAGAGCTCTGTCTGCCAATTTATGAAACAATGCATAAAAATTATTAATGTATACCATCTGTATTACAAACCTGTACATGTATTACTATTCAGGTGAGAACTTGATGTTTGTTACATGTAGTATTTCTTGATTTGAAATCACAAAAGCCACTTAGACAGACAGACAGACAGTCTCAGCATCAGCCATATATACTTGTACATTATTGACATCAAAATAATAACAAGATTGTCGACCATTCAAAACTGCTGACCAAAAAATTCATGTGAACCTTTTATTTCACTCAGTATATCAGGGTCAAACTGCCTCACTTTATTATAAAACATCATGACAGCATGGTAAACTGGATACAACAATAAATTGTTACAGAACAGTTGGCATGGAAACCCTTACAAGGTTGGTACTTGAACAATCAACACAATGTATCTATGCAGTGTGAAACTTTGCAGAGTCACTGCTAGAAAGATGAATGAACCCTTTAGTCCAGTGAAGTACAACAATGTTCAGACAAGAGGAAACACTAGAAAACACAAACAAAACCAACGACAACAACACATACACAACTTTCTTGAGCTTCAGTATAGTATCCCTAAAGTCAATCTCTCTCTCTTACCAGAGATTTATTCATGCATGATTTCATTTATATCACAGCACATCGAATTCCATTTTAATGTGAATTATGGTAGTTTTTTTTTCTTTTTTTTTTCAGTGCATTATATTAATCAATGAAGAGCAGCAATCAACACACCTCATAATTACACAGGTGGAAAGTCCCCTAAACTGACTGGGGGTCGCAGTTTGGGCTAGATACGCCTTTTCTTTGGAGAAGAATCATGGGTGAAGGGAAAATATTGGAGGAAATGAGTTGCAGAGTGGCACAAGGCCTGTGTCCAATGTCTGCATTCAAGCTTACGACAAATCTTACTTACACGGTGTCACACAATGTCATGAAAATGTGTATACGCCATGCCAAATGAATATCAATGACAGGCATACACAATGTATGTGAGTGTAAAAGGAGAACTCTCATATGCAGGGCAGCAATGCGAGGACCTTCATTTCAAAGCAGAGTTCAAGTGATGTTTATCAAAACTTGACAGTTAACCAGGTACTGAACAAAGGATTTAAAATGCTTCAAATAAAGTTACACGCATCATCATAAATCTCACTTCATGAATCTTGCAGAGACTGCTCTCTTTTAAAGACCCAGTAGCTTGGGGATATACAATGGGAAGTTGATATGACTTGGATATACATGTGTATTTTTAAAAAATCCATGTACACACTGTATACTATACTACATTGTACTAAGTGTTCAACTGAACAGCTTTATATATAGCCATGGCCGGCGGAACCGTGGGGGCTGTGGGAGCTCGGGCCCCACACTTTTTGTGCACCATACAAAGGAATACATAAGGTGTCATCACTTTGGGCCCCCACACGCTTTTTAACCCGGAAGTACGTAAGTAGCACTAAATAGAAATAGGTAGAGATCTTAAAGTGTGAGCACAGTAAGGTTATGTTTTTCCACTGAAAACCTTAATTTTCTTATTTTCATTTTTTCTATTTTTTGCTTGTCAGCTGAAGAAATCCGGAAATGGATGGGGAGAGAGATGAGCCGAGGACCTTTTTTGTTTGTTTGTTTAGTTTTGTTTTGCTAACCCTAGCTCATGACACCTGGAAGTGGGCCCCCACACTTCACTTTTAAAAATGCTCCACCGGCCCTGATAGCACACCCATATTGGCAGAATCTCGGCTGGAGCTGATAGGTACGTAGACAGAAAAATCTGTCTGTCCTCCGCAGGTTTTTTCTTAATCATTTTTTGACTTTTCTGGCTCTCCTCAGGAGGGTATTCTGTGAAGCCAGACACAGTCTCCATGGAACATATCCCGAACGACAAGATACAGACCATTTGCAAGGACAATAATGTTTCATCAATAGTTTTCACAAACCAGACTGATACTTAGGTTCAGGTTTTAGCATGACTTCATACAGTAAATGTGATGGCATTGAGCAGTTTTAAAATGTCAGAACATGACTACTGTGTAAAATCTATGTAAACAGCACATACAGGTGTATTATTGTTACTGTTTTCTATCATCATAATTTATAGTACGTAAACAAATCAAGGGATCGCCTGATGTGTATCTATCTACTTTTCCTTTTAAAGAAATGATGTAATACAATGATTAAAAAATGAAAAATAATAGTTGGTGCTGGATGGTTCCTCTTAAATGCACCTTTAGGACACAGCTGGTCTCACATGGCTCACGATAGGTATCAAAACGTAAAATTATCACTGGAAATATTTAAATGATAACAACATGATCATATTTTCCATACTGACTACTTAATATAGATTTGATCCTATTTGTGATGAGACATACATGTAACAATGTAAACCTTCCCTGACAACTTCAGAGCTGAAGGTGTCTTCAGCTGAATCCACAAACAGAGAATAGAATCATGCAATGTAATGTCGTGACTATTACATAGACACCCACAGGCATACAAGCTGTTAAAGCAAATCCACTGATGTGAAATGAAACAGCCAAATACTCTTTGGATTGGACGGACCAAACCACATTCATTTTCAAACACGATCGGTACAATATCAGCACTTTAATATGAAATCAGACAACTTAGAGGTGTCTTTGCCAAATTGGTACTTATAAAAATCATGATCTTTTTCTGTCACCTTCAGTGTAGCTTCAGTGTAGCTTCTTCAGATTACTCCCCATAGTTATAACACATGAAGTCTATGAATATTACCCTCACCTTTGACCCCTGATATTCATTTACCCTCTATTCTAATCAATGTGCGCAATGTAATGTACACGAGTCTGTTGGTTTTCAGATATCTTCCAGTCATACCCTTAATGAGATAGATCCACTCAAACAAACATCTGGAAAGAAAAGATGGATGAGAACAACCAGACATCTTAAAGGGATGGTACAGTATTGGTGGAGATGAGAATTGGGCTTTTAACTTTTTGCGAGATACCAAGAAAACGCTTATGATATAGTACAGAACATACCATTTTAAGAGGAATTCAAAGTTTATTTGATAAAAATCAGCTTTGGAATGACTGAAACATCCAAAAACAAAGTAAAACAAAGCGGTCGTAGAAAATTGTGGGTCCCACACTTAATATTAGAATCGCTCTGTTTTGGATATCTCAGCCATTTCAAAACCAATTTTCATCAAAAAAAAAAATAAACATTGAATTCCTCATAGAATTACAATGTTCTTTCATGTTTCATAAGATGTTTCTCATTATCTCACAAAAAAAATGTTAGAAACCTGAAATTAGGTCTCAACCAAAACTATACGATCCCTTTAACCAAATGAAGACTAGTCCTGTGTATACTCGGGCATTTGTCCATGGGAAATGTGTGTTATGGCAAAAGCAGTTCATTCCCAATGAGTAAAAGGCATGATGTCATATGTGGAGATTTGGTGTAGATTGCTAAATGAATACTCCTTTTTCAAATCGAGTCATCTTTTATCAACACATCACTGGAGTTCTCAACAGAGTTACAGTGCAATGGCATTTCAGTCAACTGCAAATGTAGACTACAGAGTACCGAGGTGTGATGTCATACTCATTCATCACCATGGAGACCGAGTCTAAGAAACCTCACCTGGCCCATAAGTGAGCACTATTGCTGCTATCCATGGAGCGCACCTATCAACCTGGTTCCAACCCAAGCTATAATAAAAGACTGTGACATCATCACTTTGATACTCTATACTTATTCAGAGACAGACGCGAGACAGGGAGAGAAAGAAACACACAAACTTTCCTGGTTAGATCTCAGGGACTTGCAATAATTCACAACGATATCATCCAGTCTGATGGTATCATATAGGAGGCAATGAATCAATTTGATTCGTATTTTGAGAAAAAACAGCCATCTGCTATAAAGCCTCAAAATTTAAACGTTCACAACATTATGGCATAATAATTTGTTCAACTTCGTACAGGCAAACCCTATTTACAACAATGAACACCAATACAAGATTCTGGTAAATATTACAAGAAGATTTTCCCTGTTATGGGGTTCTTCACGTGCATGACTATGGTACCTCATGTAGCGAGCAGGGTGAATAATTATGTGTATATCCATATAGGAACCAATCTATGATCGTCAGACTTAACAGAATTATGTTATCATGAGAAAACGTAATGCATTCCTGAGTTTCTTGCTGTAGTGTAACAAAGTTTTCTTGTACTCTGATCCTGAATTTGATTATAATGTGAATTTACTCAATGTCTACATAAGTGATCCCATGCCAACAGCGACATAGACAAGATGTACCAGTAAATAAAAATGCAGCACAATTTTCACATGCCAGCTCCATAACTTGCCCAGAGGTTTGCCTGCTTTGCATGTCAAAAGATTACAGGTGTGCAGCTTTTCTCAAAAAGGTCATAAAGTATTTTTGTCAACAAGAAACAAGGATTATCAAACTAGAAACTAGGAGTGTGGAGAGAATACGTTACCATGCATCACAAAACCAATGAAAAGTCACACGCCCCCAGTTTATGTGAGCACTCAACATCGGTGGAATTGTTTAACCAGGTCAATCTTCAGTTTTTTACATTTTTTGAAAGAGCAATCTTTTTTACATAATTTTTAAGTTTGTTGTGAAAAATCAAATGGGAAATTGTGGGTTGTTTTTTTTTGCAGCTTTTCTAGAACACTTGTTTTGTTGTTTTTTTTTTGTGTGTGTGTGTGTGTGCAGGATAATGTGATAAGGTATGTTTCAGAGCACCCTCTTCATTTCCTAAAAGACTGTTTACACATTCCTTACTTTCAACTGTAATGACTTTTGAAAAGACTGCGCTACAACATCAAAAGTTGGTATCAGGCATGAATAGAATGTATTTACCAGTAATGAGTGTGAAGTATTGCAGCACAATTTGATGATCCCTTTATTGTAGTTGCTGTAGAGTTATACACCCTGGGTTTTTTCTCTTTTTTTTCTGTTCGTTTGTTTGTTTTTTGGTAATATGCATAGCAAAGAGACTAGGTGCTTGAATACAGCCTAAACTTCAAAGCCTCTTCTAACTTTATACCCTTTCCCAGAATGTGCACATTCTTTCCATTATTTAGATAGGTTAGAAAAATCCATTTATATTGAGTTATACATCATTTTAAAGTTTAGAGTCTGCTCTTTCAGAATCTGCCCATAACTAAACTCCATGTTTGGTAACCTTTTGGTGGTTTTGTGATGCAGGGTCACATATACACTTACCTACACAATGTGTGATATACTGCTGCACACTCCCATATGAAAATATACATTTACTTCATCATGGACAGTACTATTCAAAAAGTCATATTAGCAACACTTTGACATAACTGACATCTACATACTATTTCCCCATCCTATCCTTCTATCTATCCCTGTGTTTCCTTCTCTTGTCTTCTTGTCTGTCCTTCGTTCGCTCCTTCAAACTCTTCTCTTTGCTCCTCCTATCATCACCAGACTTCCGTTCTCTCCTTCCACTTCTCTGTCTATCCCGCTGTCGTTCTCTCTGACTTCTTTGTCTTTCCCTATGTCCTTCCTTCTTTCTCTCCCTTCTGTCCTTCTGTCTGTCGGATGCAGTGGAATCTCCACTTGAGTGGCGCCCTCTATGGCTGTTCTTGCGCTCCCTGCTGACAGAGCGTCTTCTCTTTCTCCTCCTGTGAGAGTTTCTCTCACTCTCCCGCCTCCCGCTTCCTCTCCTGGAGGTCTCCCTGCCGTTACCATGACTACCTCTCCCTCCAGATCTTCGTTCTCTCCTCTGCCTATCTCCGTTCCTGGAACGGTCTCTCCTGCTCGCCTTTCCTTTCAGAAGGTCTTCCGTCAGCCGTCCCTTCTGTCTGTCCTCCTGGCTGCTACTACTGGACGAGTCCGAGGAGTCATCTGAGTCACTGAATGCACTGTCTGAAGAAGAGTCTGAAGATGATGACCCATCGTCACTGGTGTCTGATTTCCTTCTAAAAATTTTGGTAAAATGAGAAACACAACTGTATAAACCTCAGTGGTTTTAGTCAGCAATAAGAGAATATTTACTAGAAAGAACAAAAAAAATGCATTGCACTCCTGCTATAACGATCACAGTTATGACAAAATTCTCTCTACAACAAAGAAAATAAAGAGATAACCTCAAGGAGGAACTGAGAACAGACACTCAAGAACTGACCTAGATTTCTTCTTTCTGCGATGACGTCTGCCCTCTGACCCCGGTCCACTTTCATGATTAATGGATGTGCTGTTGTTGAACTCCTCAGGGTAGAGTTCCATAAAACCATTGTGACTCCACCTATTCATTACAGACAGTTTAAAGATTCATTAATCTTTCATTGATCTCGGATAGGACATATAAAATTTTCCTTCCTTTGACATTTGTACAACAATACAAGCACATCTCGCATCTCAGTTACTTGATTCCACGACAATTACAGTGAATATTGTGAACATATCAAATAAATTAATCAACCAAGAACGAATGAGAAAAAAAGAAAGCGGGGTGAGGGTGAGGGAAAGGGAGTAACAACAGACAACTACATATCATTTACTTTTTGATTCCCATAGGGCCATAGTATATTAAGGCGGTTTTTCAAACTAGGCAGTATTTTTTCATGCACATCTTTTTTTGATTGATTGATCAAGGCCAATTGAGGCAAATTTATGCATGTTACTCCTTAGACTGTCAAGAAAAACAGGATCAAGAGCTCACTGAACATTTCTAAGATCCAAATCAAAACTACTGAAACTTTTCTTATGTTTCAAGATCAAATGATTATGAGATACACACAACAGAAAAAGTTTGATAGGCCATCATTAAAAGTGTAAACAACAGTGATTGCCAGTGCCATCTTCTGATTTCAATGGCTCCACTACAGAAAAACAAAAGACAAGGGGGCATGCACAGTGTAAATTGGCTGACTTGTCAATAACTGGGCAATATGTATTGCCGTGAGTGCCTCTAACAATCTCACAAAAGTCTAGTACATTTTTATCATTCTTCTCACCAATACAGATGTATTATGTTAAGACACACTATTCCAAGTTTAAAATTTGTACTCTTTGACAGACCATGTACAGAGTTCAGATTTGACTGATCAGTCACATTACTTCAGAAGTAATGAAGATGGATTCAACACAAGCATTTTTTGACTCTTAAATTTTCTTCTTTTTTTTCTTTTCTGGGCATAAGCACTACATTGATTTTCTGAGCAAAGAGCAGAACTGAAAATGGCATATACTTTTCTTAATTCAACTGTAATAAACTTTTTTTTGGGGGGGTGGGGGGGTAGGGCAATACAAAGTAATGGTACCTGCATGATGTACCTGCAAGATATTTGTAACATGACATGGCTAATTAAGCACTTTTTGGGTAGAAATTCATTGGTATTGAAGGGAAGGTATAGTTTTGGTTGAGATGGGGCTTCACAATTTTATTCATCTATTTTTTTTTTTTTTTTTTGAGAGAGAGAGAGATGAGAAACCACCTATAAACATGAAAGAGCATGTACAATTCTAAAAAGAAATCAAAGTTTATTTGATTAAAATATGTCGGTTATCGACTTTTTAGAACTACATTTGAACTTTGCTTGTTTGTTTGTTTTTTTGGATATCTCAAACACTTCACAAGTGATTTTCATCAAATAAACTTTTCATTCCTCTTAGAATTGTATTTGAGCTCTTTCATATTTTATAAGTGGTTTCTCATCATGTGACCAAAAAAAGGTTCAAAATCTGAAGCCCATCGCAACCAAATAGACTGTTTATTATCCTAGTAAGATACTGTACCTGTCTACTTGCTTGAATGATGCCTGTTGTCCCACCCTGGCCAGTCTTCTCTGGTCCCACTCATCCCGGGTCCTCATACTGGGGTTATCACTGTACATGTGACCTAGCTGCACGCGACCTCTTGACCTGCAACATTACATGTATAAAAACAGTCAGTGCCATCCATGACTTCTATAGCAAAGCAGATTTTTCCCCTCCTAACTGATCATGTTATGGCTATCAAAGTTGTATACAGATCAATGTATTAAATCTAAAAGACGGAAAAAGAGAGAAAGATTTATCACATCATTACATGGGTATACACACACAATGTATCTTCAAACTTCTACAGTATTTCTGCTGACAGTGACACTTATCATTTGAATGCATGAACACGCTTTGTTACAAACCTTCTTGTTCTTTTCTGCTCTTTTCTCTTGTCCCACATGTCTTGTTCTTCCTGCAGTCGGTTGTGTGTCTCTGTATGGCGCAAAACGTTCTTCAGCAGCTTCCGGTCCAAGTACTTTACTTTAGTTGTCATCTTGGCTCAGCTGCATATTAAAGACAGTGAAAAAAAAAAATGAAGGAACAGATCGCTTTAAATAACTGGTCCTTCTCTTGCTTACAGTACTCAGGTAGCTAAAGCATGATGCTCATGATTCAACCATTTCCATGAATAGACCACTCTTACAAAGTCAAATATAACTAGGTAAGTGCATTCTCTCCTAGTTCATGAATAAAAAATGGCATAAATCAAGTACGAAATTCAAACTTAAATGCAACTACTTCCACAAGTGTTCCGAAGAGCACGAGAGTGGGCCCCGTCGCCGGACCCCGAAATCATTGCCGCGACCCTCCCAAGGTCAGCTTGCATAAGCAGTTCAAGGTTACGTTAATGCCAATGGGTAAGTAAAGTTGCATAGCAAAACATAGACTTGTTTCATTCCTAGTTTCGAAATTACTAGTCAGTTTATCTGTATTGAACATGTACAGCAAGTACACCTACAGCCAGGTGGCAGCAGTTTCTGAGATACTTTCTGCATTTACGCGCTATTTTTATTTCCATGCCACCCATGCCAGGATTTGCGAGATGCACCATGGTTCGGCATAAAAGTATGCGCGTTGAATCTGTGTGGATGTGAAGGCAAATCTCTCGCACCGAGTACACAGCGTGGAGTATATTGAGTACCACGCTCTCATAAGGCACAGTCAGACTGGCAAAAGATCAAGAAGATTAAGATGGTGAAGTCTTCGCGATCTTTTGACGTGTGGTCACACTGGCAGCCAAACTTCTCGATCTTTCATCAAGAAGTTTGAGTCATCGGTGTGCGCGTGCAAAAAAAGATGAACTAGAACGTACCTTCTGATGGCTAGTGATTGTGATGTAACAATGCACGCCTGGACATGACAATGGCCTCACGCTTCGGGGACATTGCCCACAAGCAGAAGGTTAAGGTGGACTGGTCACGTGACAGAGATCGCGAAGTTTCAGTTTCTCGCGGTCACACTAGCTGGCAAAAGATCGAGAAGTTTGGAGGGGATGGGGGAAAAAATCTGTATTTGATGTGGGAAGTTTTGCAAGAAGTTTTGAGGGCAGTTTCGTGGGAAGTTTACGGTCACACTGTCAAAACTTGGAGATCTTTAATATTGCGATAAACTTGTAGTGCGACGTGAATTACAGTTCTCATCCTTGCGTGGCAGAATCATGGCATGCACGCTAAATCATTCATATCTATAGTCTCATACGGTGAACGGCAGAACGTCAAATTCGAAGCATGGGCATATGGGGTCGAACGGTGGGCGCAGCATTCGACTCATGCTCACTAAATTGCTTCCACAATTTAAATAGGGCCGAGACCCTATCAATATCTCTTTAAAATACCTCAATCTAAATTTTGGAAGTACAGTAAATTTAGTACTTTATCTGCATCCATATCCGTGCATTCATTTCTTGTTTCTATAGGCGTAATAGTAATAAATTTATTGCGCAAAATCTAGGTGTCAGTTCTTATCATGATCATGGGTGATTGAAAAGTGGGCAACGCACTTTAAACTTTTACATACATGTACACGTTTACAAGTAGGCCTACTACAACTGCATGCAAAAGTTCTGTTTAAATTATTTCAACCATTTGATTTAATGATATATCAATAAAACTTTTATTATGAGAATATGACAATGACGGAATGCAATGACCTTAGGCTTATGTCAATGAAATAATTTACATGACACTAGAAAAGTTTCTACAACTTGAACTAGAGACAAGATTCAAAGTAAACTAAGTTAAAGTTACTGTAAAGTTTATGTAAATTATGTGTATCTAGATGTAGCTTGCTAGAGTTTAAGATATGAAAAAAGTAATAAAACATTTCATCAGGACAAGGGTCTGACTTTTATACAATTTTGTCAAACTACTGTAGCCTAGTATAGTAATTTTATATAGTAACAACTGTTAGGCCTCGGCCTATCACACTTTCGATACTGGTAACTATTTGTAAGACCAGACATCAAATTCAGCGTGTGGGACAGTGTCATGACATGTGTCACCGGTACTGGCCTACCACCTGCAAAAAGTGTATGTTTTCTCCACACAAGTAACAACTTTGAAATATATTGTACTTACCTTATGATAGCAACAGTATCGTAACACCTATTTATGAGCTACGCATAGAGATCTCAAAAGAGAAATTAGATCTAAACGACAAATCCTTTTCCACCTCTGTACGAAAAGTGTGCGATAGATCGAGCCATCGCGTTCCGTTGGCGACGCGCGCCCCCATGCGGCCATACTAATCGATATTTTATGCCCAGAAATATCGGGCTTCCTACAAATCAATCATTGTTCTTTTGCGAAATTATGACACAGATCGCCCAATCTCGCCACAAAAGCGCCACAAAGTTTTGTGGGATTGTGCGAGTATCATACTATGAACGGGAACATACAGGTCCCGTTCGTCGACGCTATGAATAGTGATACCGATAAGTGTTTCAAACGTTAGGAGTAATCCCCATGATTAAAAAAAAACACACACAAAAAAAAAAAAAAAAAAATTGGGCACATAAGGCCTATTCCTATTCTCTGAATCTGATCAATATCTTCATTTCAATCTGTAGATTAGGACCTACTGACAGTACGCACCTAGTACCTGGATAAAGCCTGGCGTCAAACTTTTCCTGAACATACCAATCAAACAATGTTTCAGGGATTTACGGCTACACCCAGAATTCAGATGTAAAATCAATGCAGGTTTTTGCAATATATATCTTTCGTATATCAAATTAGTGCCACAGCCAAATCTTGACTGAATCCATTATCTTTATTGATACCGTCTATATTTCAAATGTCAAGTTCATTTTTTTTTCTGATTGTTTCAGATATGTTAAACAACACGAGTCTCCAATTGCAGCGCAATGGGATAGCAAATGCGCTTTATGAACATTATCGTTATTATGCCATCATTCACCTACAGAGGGGTGTTGGCAATACATGACATAATAATAATAGTTAAGATATAATATGTTTATTGATAAAAATGCCAAGGGTATTGACAGTTTTTTCTTTCTTCTTTTCTTTAAAACAACAACAATAAACGGCCGTTTAGTCGTTCAAATTCATTTTCGGCCCGTCGAACTTGTAACCTATTCATTTCGATCAAATAAAATGTGCTGTCATTCATCTAGCAGAAACGGTACTCCAACTTCGCGAAGCGGTCATTCGATTTGTTACACTCATTAGCATGCAGTAGACGCATATCATTAGAAATTATTATATAGCGAGAAACGGCGATGTGATTGCACAATGTCGCATCCCATTTACCAGTACATGTCGATTATATCGAAGCAATTATACTGGTACCACATTCAATATTTCGAGTAATCAAACTATAGCAGATAGAAAATGTGTTTATGTGTACGTGGTCCTATCTCAAGATTTTTCATTATCATATTCACTTGTTTTCACAAATTGTCACTACTGTTCATTATGCTTTTGAACATCGTACCCATGTATTTCTGTATGTTTTCTTCACATCTGTATTGTTGTTAAGTAGGCCTAATATACCACAATAATTGCTGACAGACTTCATGAAACCACATTCCTGCACTAGTCTTTTTCCAATTTTCTTCATCTTCTTCTTCTTCTTCTTCTTCTCTTCTTCTTCTCAATTCTTTTCTTTTATCATCAAAGGGCAAAAACCCTTTCCAAATATAAGACGATTACTCATTATTACAATAAATACTAATTTGATGTACATAAAAACGCCGTTACATTGCTCTTATTTTGCATTGTAATATAATTTGCCACTGTTTGTTGGGAAAGTACACGAGTGATTATTTCTGTAATCTATCTTTTTTTTTTTCTTTCTTTTGGAACTTCTTCTTCTGCTTCGTCGTCTTCTTCTTCTTTCATCGGGGGAACGGGTGCTATCAACTGTTAAGCATAATAATGATTTTACAATGACCCGAGTTTGATTTACCATTTATTGCATGATAGTTCGTTTGAGTATTCCGGGGGTTAGCCTTTTATTAGGCCCCTACCTGGTATTTTTGCGATGAGGGAGCCGTTAGGTCAACACGGTCTAGGTTTGTTTGTTTGTTTGTTTGTCTGTTTGTTGTTGGGTTTTTTGCGTGTTTGGATGTTTGTTTACAGGGGTGAAGATGGCATCGATCCAACCTGCTATGTTGCATCGCATTGTGCTCGTCATGTTCGCTTCACTCGAATGCTCACGTGCTAAATACGCTGATCCTTCGCGTTCTGACTACTAGTATAATTTGAAAGCTCTTGAAGGGCATTCTACAATTTGAATGATATATAAATGGTAATTGTTCAACCAAAGAATGATACTGAATGATTAAAAAAAAAATAACAAAAATATAAGTGGAATACATATAGTCATCTTCACTCTGTGCTACTTTTGCACGACTTTGAATAACCAGATTAAAATGAAATGATTATAACAAACATCTGAACGTACGAAAATGCATGCAAAAACCTACTTTACGATGAATTGACTTTGTCGATTTAATTTTCTGAAAATTCAGTTGGTTTGACTGTAATAATATTACTTATAATCGGATGGCACGCTGCTAAATGGTGCTTGAAATTATATTCAAAATACCTATTGCCCTGATTTATCTTCTCAACCATTGTTTTTTTTCTTATTATCTATATAGTTCTGATTGGAATACTATTATGTCGAGACAAACGTAAAATAGGTGCAACATGTTAAAGGCGATTTAAGCAGACTATAGCTGACTAGTCAAAACTTGTTTAGTCCGAAGAGAAAGAATACAATTTCTTTACCAGTGAAAACTTGATCGAAATCAGATGAACATTAGGAAAGTCATGAAATACTGTGAAGCATACATTTTGCCAGTTTCCGGATCGTATGCAAACAAATGACGCAGTGGTCATAACATCACAATTTTCATTGATCGTGCAAGAAAAGGACAATAGTTTTTTAATAAAAAATGTAAAGCACAATTCTATTCCTGACTGTGCAGATCGAGTATAGTCATAATAATGATCACTCATTACAGGTATTTAGACTGGGGAATAGTAGAGTTTGAAGAAAATATATGATATATATAGTTTTGGTTGAGATGAGAATCAGGTTTTAACTTTTCGCGAGATAATTAGAAAACACGTATATGAAATATAAGAAAGCATACGATGCTCAGAGTAATGAAATATTTGATGAAAATCGGTTTTAAAATGGTTGAGATATATTATGAAAAACAAAGTGGTCCTAATAAAAGGTGGGTCCCATCGCACTAGCCTTTCATTATCAATAGAACCTCTTTGTTTTACTTTGTTTTGGAATATCTCCGCCATTTCAACTGCAAATTTTTATCAAATAAACTTTTAATTCCTCTTGGATTGTATAATACTCTTTGATATTTCATATGGCTTCTCTCTCTTTAGAAATTAAAACCTAAATCCCCATCTAAACCAAAACAATAACAACCCTTTAAACTATAGGGAATGGAACCCGGGTTCTTTAGATCTTGAGGCAGATGAGCTATAGACTGAGCCAAATCATCGCTCTTTAATTCATGTACTATCTATAGTTTATAGGTCTATGACAGCACTCAAAAGAAATAAAAATGAAAAAGAAATGAGACTACATGGAATCATTCATAACTACAGTATGTCTTTGTATTTCGTTTAAAAAGAAAAGAAAGAAGATGGAAAAACCCACACCATTGAAAACTTCATTAACAAACAGACAAAGATCACAAGCTCAGAGTCAGCACTAAGAGTCTCATTTAAAATATTCGGAAGTTTTAGGTTGTACTAAAGTGCATTAATTGCGGGCTCTTTCGGGAAACAGCTTTGGCTGTCTTTCAGCCAGGCGCACGCCAAATGCTGGGAGTCTAATTTCGCAAGTCCAGAGCTGTAGATCAACACCGGCGAAGTGGCACGTGGTAGTGGCATATTTGGGTGGAAAACGTACCGACAACGTACGAAATGTAAATAATTATCTTAAAAAAAGTAAACTTGACAGGTGTCATAGACTTTAGACCGAGACAAGTTCCTCGGGGTTCCCCTATCCAATGTGCTGAAGGAGTCAAAGTAGAGTATTTACACACTTGTATAGATACGTCGTTGATACGTTGTTAGTCGGCGGATTAAAAAAAAAATACATTTCCAGATAGGTACGTCCTACATTAATCATTTTTACGTACGTCATAGATACGTTGTATACTGCTTGCAAGGATAAGTCCCAAAGGTTTTTATTGAAATGTACACTCAACCTTGCCCACGTCGAATTTATTTGGACTGAAGAAATAGCTTCGACTTAGAGAAAAGTCGAATTATGAGGGATTGAAATCAATAGAATATAACGAGAAGAGGACTTGAAAAATCTTCCACTTTATATTTGACTATAACATGCGAGGTCGACTAGTTTTTGTGTGTGTGTTTTTGTTTTTGTTTTTGTTTTGCTTTTTGTAAGTGGGGGGGGGGGGGGGGAGGGGGGGTTAATTTGACCCCCAGGCCATCAGATCTCGGCCGCCGACGGCGTGATCGCTGCCAAATTTTGCCCAAACATAGAGCCGGATGTCAAATACAAGATTATAATGGTCATATAATAGAAAATATCTATTTTCTATTTTCAATAAATTAATTCTGCAAATTTATGCATGAAATCATATTTTTGCCTGTAACTCCGTTAAAAAGTCTAAAGAATTGCTAAATTTTGTGTCAGAATTAAAGACACATCAAACAATTTCCTTGCAAAAAAGCACAATCAAAATTTATTTCTTTTGTTCTTATTGTTTTGTTAATATCCTATGTATTTTATTGTTTTTCGACCTTTTGTTTTCTAATATCTTGTAGCAGCACAATGAGTCATGCTTTCATTTTCTAACTTTGCTAAAAAAAAAATTGCGTCCACTCGCTGACCATATCCGCTCGTGGTCACACTATCAACGTAACATAAGCACAGTTTTACGACCGCTCTGGCCCACTGTATCGCGAGCACTCGTCCGAAATTCCTTGCGAACAACGTAACTTCACCTCCGGTCACTCCTCCGGTCACCATGGCAACGCGAGATGGACATCCTTTCTAACCAATCTCCTTCGATCTTTTCTTCGCTCCACTTCTCGAAGACGTTTCGCACGCATGCTACAACTGTTCATTTACAAAAATCACTTTTTCACACTCGCCACACTTCTTGACCAGCTTTCGACGTGAAAGCACGGAAACGTCAAGTTGTAAACTCGCGAAACTTCATCATCAAACATCGGACTCTCGAGCTTCTCTCCCTCTCTCAATCTATCTATCTCTCTTTTTATCTCTAATTTCGCCTTCTCGTGGAGCATTCAACAGTGTGCTATTTCACCATTGTGCGACTTCACCTCATTTACCGGAATCGTATTTTGTGTCGCGTTATGTTCTTGTGTATTTGTCAAACGGGAGAAGTGCAATAACTGAACTTTCAATATATTGGAGGACCATTTCCTGCAACATCGACTCCAGGCGCAGCTCGGCAGTGCCGGATATACATGTATTGTGCGTTCAGAATCAACAAATGGTGAGTAGGATACAAATGTATATTCTCTATGCTATATTAACTATCCTACTACGTACAAAACCCCTTCAATCTATTTTTTCTTTGCCAAAATTTGTTGCAGGCACTTTTTCAAGCTTATATATGTTGGAAATGATTAGTTAGAATGGTTAAAAGTTTAAATAATCTAATCTTCACCAATTTTACAAAAGACACAATTTGCATTGAATTTGCACACAATATCACAAATTTGAGCCGTTTTGGGGTTGACATGCATATGCAAAATATCATGTAACTTCTAGATAGAGCACCTGGACTTTGCAAATTTAGTCTCAAAATATGCGGGAGACTTTAATGAAAAAAGACATGAAATGGCTCAGCAATTTGCTTGTTGCGGAATCATAGCGCAATCATTGAATCATTGAACCCCCCCCCCCCCCCCCCCAGTGAAGATAGGGTTACAGCAAGGTAGACTGTACACTGTATTTAGGTATGTCGTTGATATACAATGTACTTTTCATCAGGCATGCTGACTCATGACTTCTCAAAGACAGAAATGAATACATGCACAGCACAATGTACACATACTTGCAAAATACATTTTCCTTTATTTTCACCCTTTCACATTTTGGGCATGTAAAGGCAATGCTTATGTAACTGTACACACAGTAATCATGATAGTACAGGGAAACCCAGTTATAACGAGCTCGGATATAGCGAGATACCCCTTATAATGAGGAGATTCTACTGGTCCCATTTTCATGTGCACATATTAAAATACAGCTGTAGTAGAAACGTGCATACGTTTATAACGAGGAACTGGTTCTAACGAGGAAAAAATGGTGGTCCCACCAACCTCGTTATATTTAAACGGGGTTTCCCTGTTTGCCTATTAATATTCAAACAGAAAGGAAATACAAAACATTGTTCCGCCATATTTCTTTTTAATGAATATTCCGTTCATTCTTTCTCCTGTGTATGTAGACAGTTGGACACAAATGGCAGAACTACTGGCCTACCAAAAATTGATCTACCCTATTTCAACCTGGTGGCAAGTTTTAGATAACTTTTTTGACTGGCATTTTGTAGGCTGGACTACTATGTACACAGATGTTAACACGTCAGAAAATTGTCACATTTGTGGCATTTTGATGCAGCACTGAATTCACATGAATTCTACACTTCAAAATATTCAAGGTCGGCAGTATTCAACTCATTACAGCTGTCAAGCTAAAATATGCAAGTCAAATATCCGTCCATTTAATCATAAATCTGGGCACTTAACATGGTCACTCTCTCTCATTTCTCTGCTTGAAGACGAGATATCAAATGGTTCATCATAAAAACCTTGCCAGCTGAATTCAAGCAACACTGAGATCTAGAATCCATTCAGCTCTCCACAACACACTATACACACACTGTTCTCTTCCAACAATGTTTACAGCAAATCTTAACTGTCATCTCACATTCCTCAAGTACTCACTAGAAATCAGTAAATAAAGCCGATCACAGTGTGTGTATAACACTTACTGGTTTCAGTCACACACACGTCATTCATTCAAGCGTATGGCACATTGCGCCAAGTTGATACCGTTTGCGAACTATTGCTTGTCACCTGGGGCGAACCACAAGAGGTTGGCATCATTCACCAGTTTTCTTGTGGTGGTGGGTATGAGGACCACTTCACCAGGTTAGCACCCTGCTCTTTGCGATGAATGAATGAAGTGGGATCTTTAACATGCGTGAGTTGTGGGTAACTCAGACACGAGACCTCCTTTAATGTCCTATCTGAGGGACAGAGTGTTTTGCTGCTGATACAAGAAGGGATGGAATGCTTACACACAGCATTGATCAGGGAGACTCGGGAATCAAACCCGATGAACATGGATTTGGAGGCAGACACACTTACCTACTGAGAAAGACTTTCCGTCCTGTTTCAGACACGAGTTGAGTTTGGTTGAAAGTCAAGCAGCTCTACTCTATACAGCTCAAATCCCACTATCTGTGGTCATTTTTCGTTCTGACATAAAATTGGTACCAGCCATGTTACGTCGGACAACGCTCTACAATTGTACATTCATTAAAACATTGCAACGGGCCCATTCCTATAGCCATGGTCAAATGCCATCGGACCAGGATTCTCAGTCAGTGTAAACAGTAGACAGTGATATTATGGGCAAAACACACAAGGACAAAGACTTGTACAGAGACTACTCTCATTCTCTCCATATCAAAATATCTGAGTGTATTGTTTGTTTACTCTGCATTCAGGTACATTTAAACATACACGTGTTTTATTATTTAAACATCAAGAAGGTACAAGTGTATGTCCTAACAAATACAAAATCCTTCCAATACACAGAAATCCTAAGACAATAGATTGATGGAATGACAAGGTGTTATGTAAGTGACTGTTCATAAGACTAGTTGGCTGGGACAACTATGTAGGGTTGATAAGGCACCATCTTGAGTTTCTCATTACAAGAAAAAAGCCAACGGGGTCGCACAAAAGTCAAAGATGAGTTCTCTCCAAGGGCCTGGAAAATAGAGAAAATCAGAATATGGAAAATCAGTGACAACCCCATAAAATACAACATGAAAGCACAGATAATTGCTTTATCTCATTTATTGTAAATAGAAATGAATTATTAATCAATAGGACAAAAGACGCATTTTGGAGCATGCATAAATGAGTAGTAGTCATATCAGCAAACCTTCATGGACTGGTATTATAATTTCTACTATTTATTGATTCTTGATAATTATTTCTACATTCAATAGAATTTTACAAGTTCCTAAACACAAGGTGAAACTACAATATTATGTAAATGATGGTTGGCAGTTATTTAAGATAACCTAAACATCTGCCCCCCCCCCCCCCCAAGGAAAAACGCAGTATCTAACATTTTTGGCGATTTTCACTTTTTTGCATAAATATAGTCAGTGGGCAATCCTTCTTCATATGACATATTCAGATTTTTGAAAAAATGTTTAGAAAGCCACTTTTCCGTAACTGCCAAACGCAGTATCTACACTTAACTTGCACTTTCCCCAAGGAAAAACGCAGTATCTACATGATGAATATTTCCCCAAGGAAAAACGCAGTATCTACAAAGCTAGTCTTAATTACCAGACACTGTTATTTATATATTATGTGAATACTTTGCCGGTTGTTCTGTAATTTGAACGTAAATTACTTTCTTTAGATATACTTGCTCAATAATAAGACATAATGTTCAAAATATCTAACCGAAACAATACTGATTAGTAAATATTTTGATGAGATCGTGATCCTAATATAAAACACAGTGTGTGATTAAGACTAACCGAGTGCACATTAAACAATACAACACAACACTGACAGCTTGCAGCTGCTAGCTGCTGCACTGATGCTGTGCAGCAGTCAGCACAGGGCCCGGCTAGTCAGCATACAGTGGGAGTGTGTACTTGGAATAAAACAAAATGTTGTCGTGGGGAAAATTACTCGTGAGCCTAGCCCTCAAGAAAAATTTATCTGCAGAAAATGAGTAAGTTATTCAAAACTATTTCAATATTGAAAGAATAAAGCTGATTGTTTGTCACACGAAGCGAAGTAAACACAATGCATGTTTGTCACACGAAGCGAGGTAAACACAAATGCATACATTTGTGTTTACTTCGCTTCGTGTCATAAACGATCAGCTTTATTCTTTCATCTATTCTACCTCAATGATGAACATTATCCGTACTATAACTTGTTGTGAAGTAACTTTGTTAGGCCTAGACCCTTGTCAAAATTCCTCAGGCTCCGAATCCGAAAGTTTCTTCGAAAGGCAATAGATCTATTTGTGTTGTATCGGATAAACGTCAGGTTATGTAACATGTTACACCCTCCCTTAGATCTAAGTCTAAGTCTTTTAGACTTGTCTAGACAGTAACGTTTGAGTCTTGCGTCTCTTTTCTAATGTTAGACTTAAAGGGTGTGTACAGTTCTGGTCGGGGTGAGGATTTAGCTTTTAACGTTTTGCGAGATATTCAGAAACCACTCTATGAGATGTCAAAGAGCTTGCAATTCTAAGGGGTATCAAAAGTTTATTTGATGAAAATCGGTTTTGAAATGGCCGAGATATCCAAAAACAAGGTGAAACAAAGAGATCCTAATAAAGGTGGGGCATGTCGCCTTTTATTATTATCACTTTTGGGGATATCTCAGCCATTTGAAAACCAATTTTCATCAAATAAACGTTGAATCCTTCTTAAAATCACATGCTCTTTCATATTTCATAAGAGATTTCTCATTATCTCACTTAGAAATGTTCAAAACATGAATCCCCACCTCAACCAGTACTGTACAGTCCCTTTAACGTTATCAGAACTTTCTGGGTCCGTATTCCGAAAGTCTAAAGAAAGATCTAGTGTAGGACTTGAATAGGCCTACTCTAGGGCAGGCCTGTAGTAAGAAGTCTAAAACTTAACCACTTTTTAGAATCCTTAGTCTAGTGAAGTGTCAATGTTCAATTATCTACTCCATACCATACTGTCTTAAAATTACAGAGTTGACAATACTATAGATTAGGGTCCATGTGAAAAGTAGGTACCCACGGTAAATGGACGAAATAGAGACAGTTAAGAAAAGTTGTATTTTAATTCTTATCGGATCTAGACAGTGTCTAGACCCTAACCGGTTAGTGAGACTGGGTTGCGTAAAATGCATGCATGATCCCATGCTGCATGCTACATAACTTACAAGTAAAAAAAGTTACATTACAAATTTACATGACGTTAAACTTAGGTTCAATCCAGAAGGAATAGGCCCTAGGCCTAGAGAGCGGATGTCACTTCATTCTAGACCGGTTCTAGATGTATTTTTTTTTTCTAATCAAAGAGTCCTGGCTCGTGTGTCACGCTTAAACCTTCTGCAGTTCTGACGTTAGGCTATTTTTTTTTTCTGTGAGCATCGTGCATGTATAGCCTGAGGCGGTAGACTCGTGTAGCCTGCTGCGTAGCCAGCCTAGAATAAACGATATAAAAACTAGACCTAGTCTAGATCGATCTAGGTCCAGACATCCGATTTAGATTTATTTTGGTCTAGACAGACTGTAACCTAGACTGTACAGATCTAGATCTAGTATTCTAGATGCTAGTTAGCGGCTAGGCCATGTAGCATCACATTACAGCCCTGGCAAGCTTCATATTAAACACGTATCGACGTAACGTTAGGCCTACAGCAAGATCGGTCTGGGATACACTTTTAAGCAAAACGTTCCAAGAACGATCTGTTATTTAAAAATCTTATGAAGCCTACTCTGTAACCAGGGCATAAATGGGGGGGGGGGGGGGGATGGAGGATGCATCCCCCAGGGCCAGAGAATACTTGAACAATGATGTATGATATACATGCATACATAATTATGGCAGAAGATTAATCCTAGTCATTCCACTGTAGATACTGCGTTTTTCCTCGGGGAAATTCGTTCCATTGTAGATACTGCGTTTTTCCTTGGGGAAATCAGTCAATTGCGTGGGGTTTCCCCAAAGTATCTACATTTTCATCAATAACTGAAAAACAAAACAAAAACACAAAATGATATTTTCCAGGAAAATTGGTAGCTAGATAGACTAAAATTCCACAATGAAGGAATTTCTCAAAAGAGTATATTTTCCAGGGGCTTTGGCAAAAAGATAAAATGGTGAATATCTCGGTTGTTTAGAAATGGAGCTGGATGTAGATACTGCGTTTTTCCTTGGGGGGGGGGGGGGGCAGACATATGGGTTTGTTTCTACATACACTGTGTACAAGCTAATTTTGTATTGTAGCACTGGAGAATATTATTGATTAAGGCTAGAAGAAAATAGAGTATGATGAATATTTCCTGAGGTTATTATTCTCACAAATTTTGGGAATCGGGTGCTATTTGCAAAATATTAACTCTGATTCCCACATGAATGTGACATGTACGCACACATTTCTCTGATCAGGATACTGTACTCCACTATTGTGAATTTGACCACTCGCGAAATTGTCAGAAAGTCCCGATTTGCGAAAAATTAGACTCCCTAAATATACGGAATATACAGCAACTCTTCATGGATGTATGAGTCAAATAAACACCGATTCAATGGTGAGAGCACATTACCTGTTCGAAAGAATCATCCCAGCTAGAATTAGTGATGACATAGTTGACTTGGTCGCTCATGTAGTTCTCCACCAATCTTTGGGATGGGGTGAGGAAAGAAACAGACAATATAATGAATCACAGATCAGCAATTTTGTGTTATAAAAATCATGAATTTCATTGATTTCATGAATAGGCTTTCCCTAACATCTGCAAACTAGACATACTTCTCCACAGTATCAGGAACAATCATGAGTCTCTATTTTTAAACATTTTCTGTAAGATTGCCAACTATCAGGTAGTAGCATTTCCTTCATCCACAAAAGCAATGTCTGAACATTCTTTGAATGACATAATAAAGAAAGATTGAGTCTCCTCAACAGCCACTGCATTCAGACGATCCGCCGCTTCACGGGGAATGTCCCGTTTGCAAGGACTTTCCCCGGCAATCTCATCATGTGAACGCTCGGTCATGATTTTGTACCCCTTTCAGTGGGGGATTTCAATGCATGTGTGGACGGTCGACCGTAAAACTCTCCAAACTGCTCCCATAAAGCGGGGGATCGTCTGAACGTAGGGTGTATGAAGGTAATAGTTCAAATGAAAATGATGAAATGGAAATGTTATGTATGTGAATTTTAGGGCAAAGTAATACCCATTTCTAATCAGTAATCATTTACAGTGTATAAACAAAAAAAATTGAAATCTGGTGCAATTTTACATTCACACAGCTGATCTCTAGAATGCCAGATGCATTCCCCGCAAACAAATTATGAACTAACTCTCAGGATTAGATGAATTCAATTTTACATCTGTGATACCATTTGTTTTACCATGACTTTCAAGATGGTGCATATGGCTGGCTGAAGAGTACTAAGCTTTCATCTTGTCTAGCTTCATGTGGAAAAAATGCATCTTTTACACAAATTGACAATTTTAAAATTGAATAGATGGTCTTCATACCCGTTAAAGGCAACAATAAATCGGTTGACCTGACGTCTTTCTTCTGGGTCAAACTTTCCATAAAGCAAGAAATGCTTGCCACTCAGGAAATCGGGAAGATCTGGAATATCTCCCGGGCTTGAACTTGAAGTTTCTGGTTTTGAGTCCTCTTCCTCATCAGTGGAACCACCATAAGGGTCTTCTGCAGGTTTGTCGCGAACTCTAGAAAGAGGGAAGTGATCATGTATGAGGACTGCAATAATACACCATATCTTCTCTTGTCTGTTACACCACCGCTTGCTGAGTGCATAAATGCTTGTTACTGTAAGAGCATGAACTCTTGTTACAAATTTCACAAGGGCAGAAACATCTTACTTCACATACACAAGTGCAAGTCGCTCCTCTTACAGTGTAATGTCAACTTCGAAGTCTAGCACTTAGTAGAAGTACAGTTCTTTTTTCAGTTTATGTCTTCTCTAGAAAATGACTAAATATATAATACTGATTATATTGGATGGCTCTAATTCATAGAATACCAGGGAATATTGCACTCTTTAGGGCCAATATTCCTTGCTATCCCATTCACTGCCATCTAATATGATATAACTGTTGGACTGCTACCTAATACTTGAGACAGCTGTGACCATGCCACACGGACACACTCAAGACCTTAACCCTTTGAATACTATTCCCAAGTGAACTCATGCAGGACCTGTCTATGGGAAATGCGTGTTATTGCAAAATCCGCTTGCCCCTCAACAGGCAAATGGCCAACCTTTGAATCTCATCTTCTGTATCCTCTCCTGAGGAGTCTCCTGCTAGAGGCTCCGTGTTGTTTCCATCATCATCTTCAGGGGCAAGACCGGCGTCACTTTCCTTGCTGGATTTCTGAAATTCACAGAGAAATGAGATCACAGTCAGGGTCAATCTTTTTCTTTCTTTCTTCTCTTCCGAAGAGGAATGAAGACAGGCAAAAATAATTCTCAACTCAGGGGAGGCTGCTATAATAATTAAATGATAAATACTACTACTGATAGAGTTAGTGTATTTTCCATGTGCAATCAAACCTGTCTTAGCAACCACCTGTCTATAGCAGCCACCTGCCATTGTACCATATACAGCCACTGAAAACAATTCCCTCCATGAGAAAAACCATGCTCAGCAAGCTGTCTGTAGCAGCCACCTGACTATAAAGGCCACTTTTTTTCATCTCCCTTGGGTAGCTGCTGTACGCAGGTTTGACTGTACATACATGTTCAAATGTGATTTATGATGGGATTATTACTGAAACAAGTGAGATTTTAGATACTTTTTGGAAGACGATTATATTCTCTTGACTAGACAGGAAGGAATGCATAATTTTTCTTTTTTTTTTTTTTTTTTGATATACCACAGAGCCTCCTGCAGATTCAGGGGGAGGTGGCAGCTTTATGCCTGGTGTCATGCACACATACTGCATAAACACACACACATACACACAGACAGGCAAGGAGTTTTTTTTTTTTCAAATGGAATCTATTGTATTTGCTTGGAGAAAAGAAAAGAAAAGTCTTGACTTCAGCAAGGTACTCATAAAAAAGTCATTTACTTTACTGTTACACCCGCAGAAATTTTCATGAGTGACCTTATTGCACAATGCTGGGTGAGATGAATTTCATGCAGGTTTAATTCCACCAAATCATGATACAAAATGAAGTTAGATAGCAAGCATAAATATTTGTGTGCTTTTGTTTTTGCCCTAGCTCCATGTCACGTTGAAATGTCTGAAAATTCCCAATTTCACAGCACGCAATTGAGGTAAGAAACATTTAATGATCAAACATCCTGTGAGCATACCTTAGGAGTCGGCGTTGTTCCTTTTGATTTTTCTTTAGGCGAAGGCTTGGCCTTGACAGGCGTTTCCACTGCTTCCTCATCTTCTGATCGGCTGTCGTCACTCGAACTATCTGCCAAATTCGTCAACTGGTACCTGCAGAGCATTACAAAAATGTCAGACACCATTATAATGTAATTTGTGCTTGTGGTGATGAAAAGTGTTAATCAGCATTGCTTCACACTCTGACTACTAATTAGGGCCATGGCAAAGTGGCTAAAAATTACGTCACAAAAAGGGACAGAAAATTCATCACTCATTTTTGAAAGGTATTAGAGAGTCCTGATTACTTGAAAGTGTGAAAAATCTTACAGAAATTTTCTGACAACTTCCCTCTATAAAAAGACAACAAAAAGCCACAAACACATGATTGCTGCATTTCTTGCCAGAGATAATTTGTTAGAATTACCAGAATCAAACTCCTTTTATGTGTGACAAATTTTAGAAGCTTAGCTTTCAACATCATCATTATCTTTTTTTCTTTTTTTAAACCAAGAATAATTTCTCAGGTTTTATCACAAAGGAAGGCTTTTCTAGCCCTTTTTGATACATCACCTTTCTTCTCTTGAACAAACTATAAGTCAGTAGGACATTATGGGGAAAAAAATAAATGACACAAAAAGTATCTAAAATCATTTATTACCGTTTCCATGGCAACAACGTCCTCTTCCTGTAGCAATCGGAAACCCATTCCTTTTTCACAATCCTCCCTTTGCCCTTGACTTGGTTGAACTTGGGTGTGTTGGCAAAAGCACAGCTGTGGGGAGAGAGAGAGGAAACACAACATATATAAAGGGAAATGAAACCCCAAAATATATATGCAGATTGTGTGAATGCGGCATAATTAGTAGATCACATCAGTGAAAGTCTGACGAAAATTGGGCAATCAGAAGTTGCGAATTTTTAAAGTTTTGGAGAGCCACTGCTGGACGAAAAGACTATCACAGATTGTGACGTATCAAAAGGAGAACGATGTAAAGAAAGTATGGAGAAAATTCCTCAAAATTTCTTCTTTTTTTTAAATCCAAAAAAGTACACATTCCCTCAACTTGTTACTGACAATTGGTGATGGTGATATTATTCTCCCTACTTTCTGACAGAGGCAATTCAAGTGCTCTTTTATTGTGCTAGACAAGTGGAAACATGCTGGTTTTTCTTCATATTTTCTTTGCAATGTTTTTCGCATGCAGCATCATGAACTAGTAGTCTTCCCATATAGTGATGGTGGCATAAAAACTTTAAAAAAATCATGACTTTTGAATGGATTGTCTCATTGTTCTCAATATTTCACTAGTGTGTTCTAATAATATTGCTGTATTCACTCAGCCCTCATATTTATTTCGGTTTCATTCCCCATTAAACTCTGACACCAAGGAAAGTACTGTTGTTACACTTTCCAAGCACGAGGAATACTCTGCACTAGTGTGTTTGCTAATAACCACAGTTGGTTGACAGTAAGAAATCTAATGGTCATTCGCATGGGTGAGTGTGCTCTGGGAGAACATTGTCAAATTATCACACTTCAGAAATTACATAATTGGTTGTTGGGTTTGAAACCAAAAATATTAATCAGCACGCCTAGAAATCCTGAAACAGGGCTGAAAATACAGATCATTCTGTTCATGAGAGCAGTACATGCAGAGAGATTTTTGTGACTCTATATGTACCCTGTACTACACACTTAAACAAGTAAAAAAAAAAACTGAACTAGAAATGTGACTAGTGCAAATGGTATGTCTCCGCTATATTGCATTATTCTCCCAATGGGTCTACACCACATCTTGACAATGTGTGACGACAGTTTCACATGACTGGACAAAACACTGATCCTTGACTTTGATCCCATGGAACACAACTTTCTCCAAATAATTACAAACTGCTCCGCTCAGCTTCATCCTCGAGGTACATAAACACATGTTTAGTACATATGCCAGGGTCAATTTTGATAACTCAAATCATTCTTACATTGAGTCATCCACAAATACAATTATGGACAAAAGGATAGACAGACGGACAGCCTGAAAACATAATGTCTCTGGTGACACTACCTGGCAGAGGAGTTTAAAAAAAAAAGCAGTATCAAAAGATTCTCACATGAGATGCGTGCATCCTGGCCCCCAGTCTCCCCGGTACTGTGCCCCCATGTCACTGGCTTTCTGCCTCAGTTCGCCCCTCAGTGGATTCTGGAAGCCACTCAGGACAAAGACCACGCCCTTCATGAGGCTGCTGAAGGCTTCACCGGTCGCCGGCTTCCTTGATGAGTCTGTGGGCAGAAAAGGTATAACACAGAGAACAGGATTTGTGAAAGACAGGCTTAACAGGTAATATGAGGAAGAAAGAGAGAGAGTGAAATAATATCTCTTGCACAGATTAAGTACAGATCCTCATGTGAATGAAGAAAATGTCCATTCATAGTTGGGATTCACATACAGTTCAACTCCACATAAGAGCACATACGGCAAATAGTTGTCCAAGTCAATGAAAATAAAAAGTCCTACTTGACATTCACAGCCGTACACACATCATCCCTCTGTACATGCAGAAATTGAATATCATCTACATTCATCAGTCCGATCAAGATCAACAGGCAAGGAGCCAACTGTATTATGAGTGGGTCTCCCAGTAACTGGGAGTGAACATTGATCATTACACTATATAATTCTCATGAACCCTTCAGTGGCTTCGTAACTCAACAGTCTAACAATTCACGATGCAGTTTGTATAATAATAAAGTTATACAGTCTTGCTGTTATACCATCCTGGTCCTAAATTACAGTTGTATGGAGAAGGATGAGAAAAGCTGAACAACATATACTGTATAAGCCAAATATTTCGCAAGGTTTTTATTTTCGTGGATTGTCGCAAGTCAGGTGGTATTCGCAAAATTAAAGACACGCGAAAATAATGACTGATTCAGATATGAATGTGACACACACGTTAAACATTTCTCCGTTCAGTACACTACTCCGCGGTCGCGAATTTAACCACTTGCTAAGTCGTCGGGAAGTCCCGAATCGCGAAAATTTAGACTTGCTAAATATATGGCGTATACAGTAAGTCGATTGAGAGAGGGGAATGAAACAGGTGAATGCATGCACCATGAAGGCTGCTATAAAAGAGGCTTGAATAAAAATCACCTTTTGTCTTCTTCGATGGTGGTTCTACTGATGATTTGGCATCTCCATGAGGCTTGCTGGAAGAACTTTCCCCTTTCGTCACTTCTTTCTTCTCTTCTTCTGAAAGTCTCCTCTTGATTGAAGGCTGTTTGATAAAACATCAGTCGTTGAGTTTACCAGACAGGAGCTCCAAAGTACATGATACTTATGTACAGAAACAACAGAGGAACATAAACGCACTAAGCTTTCTCAACATCATCACAATAATCCCTTTCTTCTTTATTTCACATTCTTGTCTTGCGTACAGATACCTGACAAAGATTTGAGAAATAGCAAGCATGCCAAAAATACAAGCATTCATTCATTTGCAATGGACATACATGTATTTATAACATTTCAGTGGTCATCAAGTGTGACTGCATAAAGCACCTGAGTCTGGTAAGTTTTATGCCAGACCCTTTTGATGTATTACAAGAAAATTTCAAAATGGTGGAAGATGAATTTGGAGCCCTTCTGAAAACTACGTTTTGGTTTAGTCGAGTACAGTCTTCATTTCTCTCACCTGTTGGGTGCCATGAGGAGATGCGGATGTCGCTTGGGAGGTGGTTGCCGAGGAGCTTGTCTGATTGGATGCTGCCCTCACAGCTGCTGCAGCTGAGTGATAATAAACCCATTCCATTAATGTCAAACTCTTTCAGTTAGACAAATGTCACAAATCTTTTACACCAACAGATCCTCAGAGTAGTTACTACTTCATGTATGTGTACATGTGCACAGACTTTTAGTTCAGTTTTACTTTATGACACTGCACCTTTTTATGTTGCATGACACATGGGGCTCATAAATAAGTATCACAATCTATCACTGCAGAGTCAATAGGCAGACTGTATGCAGATTTATTTACCAGACATGAGAAAGCAAACTCGCTTCGAAGAACAAAACAAATATTTGTTTTGTTTGTGAACAATGTTGATATTTGATGTTTCAATATGATTTCAAGTACAAATGTATTTCACTTTTAAAGGACAAGTTCACCTTCATAGACATGTGGGTTGAGTGAATGCAGCAATATTAGCAGAACACATCAGTGAGAGTTTGAGGAAAATCGGGCAATCCGTTCAAAAGTTATGAATTTTTAAAGTTTCTGCTCACTCAAGGCTGGATGAGAAGACTACTATAGCTAGTGATGTCACATGTGTACAACGATATAAAGAAAGATTAAAGAAAATTCAACATATTTTCACTTTTCTCACATAACAAAAGAACACTTGACTTCTCTCTTTCAGAAGGCAGGGGGAATAATATTACCCTTAACATGAAATGTCAGTAACAAGTCGAAGAAATGCGCACTTTATTCAAAAAGTAAAGTTTTGTGAAATACTTTTTATTTTCTTTATGTTGTTGTGCGCATATGACATCATACCCTGTAGCAGTCTTCTCATCCAGCAGCGACTGTGCAGATACTTAAAAAATTCATAACTTTTGAACGGATTATCCAATTTTCCCCAAACTTTCACTGATGTGTTCTACTAATATTATTGCATTCATTCAATTTACATGTATATGAAGGTGGACTTGTCCTTTAATAGCCTGGCTGTCCTTAGAAACAAAGGTGAAAAAAAAAAAAAAAGAGTCATATGGATCTACAAGAAAACCACTGTCAGCACATACCCAGAACATGACAGAACATCTTTTGTCTTTTTAGAGAAACATGTCAGCAAAATGGATGAGATCATCTTGTGTCTTACCAGTTTGAGGTTTCTGTGCTTCAGGGCTCTCTTTCTCCCGGCTCTTGAAGAAGCTGCCTACGGACAGGGATGACTTGCTGCCTTCATCCTTCAGCTTAAACCTGCCAAGAGTTGTCTGCTGGGTGGAAGGGGCAAAGGGGTGGAGAGAACGAAAAACTGACAGGTTTGAATTATTATCCATTTTTGTATAAGGCTTTGTATTATGTTCATTTTCTTTCACATTCAATTTTTTTATGTTTGTCTTAAAGTTTATGTAGCCATTTTCATATCATAAAGCTTAGTATGTATGCTTGATTTTTCTAGCTATTCAAAATAAAGTTGATGATTTCAATTCATACCATGGGTAGCCACTTATCAAAGAATGTTTCATTGCTTTCATGATGTATGATTAATGTGTTATCCTTTTTATTATGAATACTGTGTATACAACATTGTTCATTTTAACTTTGTTTTATTTTTACCTCTTCTCAGACTCATTGAAAAACAACCATTGGTAGACATGAGTGGCTGCACTAAAATAAAATAAACTCAAATTGATCTCATGCAAAAGGCTAGTAAGCAGTCAGCAATCACCTCTGGATACTTTTACAAAGGAATAGTATAGTTTTGGTTGAGATAGAACTTCTTGTTTTTGGATATCTAAGCCATTTTAAAACCAATTTTCCCCAAATAAACTATGAATTTCTATTGAAATGGTATGCTCTTTAACATTTCATAAAATGATTTGTAAGTATCTCACTAAAAGTAGAAAGCCGAATCCTCATCTCAACCAATACCATACCATCCCTGCAAAGGGGGCGGACTTTACTGCGAGTTAAGTTGGGGCTCTTACCTGAGTGACCGTGGAGCTGGGTTGGCCATCCCCACTTCCTGGCGGTCCATGGAACTTGATGAATGACAAACCATACTTGATGCGCTACATATGATTGGCAGACAACAAAATGAAACAGCATTATACACCTTGACATGTTGCCTGTTCTAACAAATGACGCACAGGTCTGAGTGCGTCAGTCAGAATTGTGTGCGTAAGGTAACTATGGAATGCTTAACCCACGAGGCGAAGCCGAGTGGGTTTAGGCTAAATTCCATAGTTACCGCATGCACACTATATTCTGACTGACGCACAAAAAGACACGTGCGTCATCTGATTTATAGAATGGGTAAATTTCTTGCCAAAAACCCATTTTTCTATCATGTTTAAATACCTGATGACAAAATTACTGGATGCATTTCCTTTTGGCTTGCCGTAAACGAGCGTGTATCAGTTTTTACTGGACGCATGGCTAGCCGTGCATTAGATTTTACTGGATGCATGGCCAACCGTGCATCCAGTAAAAACTGATGCATGGTTGTTTTAGCCAATAGGCGTCTCGCACTGAGTGCGCGAATGCTTGCTCAGTGCGCGAACCTTTGTTACAAGTACCGTGTACTCTTGCTACAAGTGCGCGATAAATGCTTACCACTGTGACTCAGTGTGCGGCCAGTAAAAATCAACACATAGCTCTCGACCAATGAGATCGCAGGATTCTCGCTACCCATTCTATAATATTAAATAAATGTTATTCATTAAATAAAATACAGCACTGGCACAATTTCTTTCTTTTTTTTTCTGTGCAGATCGCCAGGTAATATTTGGTATTTTCTGACAGCTCTGCCCTAAAAAGACTGGGGGGGGGGGGGGGGGAGGGGGCATCATGGCCTGAAATTTTTGTGAATGCATAGTGTAGACAAGAATCTCGGATACACACATTGTAATGTCACAAATCTTGGCTCTTGCAAAGTTTCCGAAATTCAAATGCACCCCAAAATTTTAGGTTTTATAGTATTTGAAAAAAAAAAATACTGCAGCTGAATCCTCTCAAATTCAACATAGTTTTTGTGTTTTGTTTTTTTCAAACCGAAATAACATTTATGAGGGATTAACAAACCTTGTTGAAAGGCTGCGTGCACACAATCTTAATTCTGTCAAATTTCTTGTCAGCAACTGCCTTGGAGAGACTCTCAGGGCCGAACATTCGGACACGGTTGATGTTGGTGTTGTTCCTGCTCTCCACGGGTGACATGAAGGATGATGCTACAAGAATCACCTGTTTCATGCAGTAATGAAAAAAAAAAAAACAACAACAACAACCAAAAACAACAATGAGACACAGTGGATGTTACAGACTGTAAAATCATCCCCAAATAATGGGCCATAACAGTTAATAGCAAAATCAAAAGGAGAAATAGCTCATAAGGTTAATCACAAAAGTGTATCTTAACTCTATTCAAAATAAAATCAATGCAGATCGTGTGTATTTCAGTTGACAGGTATGCAGGCTCATCAAAATCAAAAAGCCATCTTCATATGTAAATCATATGTCACTTTTGACACTGCATGATATTCAGGTAGTGATTGCCAACTTTCGCAGAATATTTCAAAAACTTTCCCCAGTCCAAGATTGTAGTTACACCTACATGCTACAGTGCACTCCCGTTATAACGAAATGCTCGGGACCAAGTTTTCTTTCGTTATAACGAAATTTCGTTATAACCGAACAAATACAATATATAACGAAAACAAGAAAACCACATATATTCTGTTTGCTGAATACTTATCATACACTGGAAAGCTATGTGAAATGTAATGGGATAATTGTATCACAATAATAAATGCAAGTTCCCCTCAAAAACTGTGCGTGACACAAAGAGCGAACACACAGTGGTGTGAAGCGTTCACCCATGCAGAGAAGCTATAAATGCTTGTTCCGCTACAAATTTTCGAAAGCAATTCGCATTTCGTTATAACAGAGCACATTTCTTTTGTTTCTCTTTGTCTGTGGCGCTCGGAAAAGACTTCGTTATAACGGAAATTTCGCTATAACCGTGTTCGTTATAAGCGAATTTTTTACCATAGACTTTAATGGTGATAATTTTGGGACCAGAAGATTTACTTCGTTATAACGAAATTTCGTTATAACCGTGTTCGTTATAACGGGAGTGCACTGTATAATGTACAATTGGAGTTGAAGTTCATTTACAGTGATAATAATTGAAGCAACAAACACAGATCTCCTCTTGTTTTTTGCACACACAAAAAGAGAGAATAATAATTTTATCAATTTAATGTTCATGCCAACTGTTAGAGAGTTCTGTTTCATGGTAAAATTAGGAAAAAATCAAAATTTCATAACTTCCTTATTTCTTATCCAACTTTGATCAAATTTTCATTGTTGTGCCAAGGAAATCTGTACTCATTCCTTTCAGACTAACTTTCAACTCTACTAGAACAATTCCCTTTTACAGCTTAGGAATTGTATCAAGACAATTATCCTCCTCTCTTCCAAGGACAATTACATTAAATACCAGTTAGAGACAGGGTTATAGAGAAGAGATTAGGGCTATGGTTAGGTTTATGGTTAGAATTTGGGTTTGAGGGTTAGGATAAGGTTCAGAATTAGGATTAAGAATAGGGTTAGGGTCAGGGGAATGATCTGGGGGGTAATTGTCCAGGGGGTAAATTGTCCCAGGCCCCTGATGAATACCTGGAAGTCTTCTTTATCCGAGGCAGCATTCCCTCCGAGAATCTCAACGAAAGCAGAGGCTTCATTGCCGACATCAATGGAGTGAATTCTGGTAGACTTTTCAAGCTGGAGTATGGCTGAGGCCTGCTTTTCCCCTTCACTGCCGCACGTCCATTTCTTGTAGGAATCTCCTTTCAAAAGGTTGTCTGAGCGGTGAAGCTGTAATTGGGCAACAACAATTACCAAAACAAAGCCTATATGATAAAACAAGAGTCCGTTAGTATGGATACCTTTAGTTTCAGAGTTCTTTACCCTGAATATTTCAAGTCAGCTGTATCACTTTACCACTTTATAGATGTGTCTTTAATTTCGCGAATAGCATTGCACCTGACTCGCGAAAATAAAAACCTCACGAAATATTTAGCGTACACTGTATGTACAGTACTTTAATGTATTTTAAACCAAGTAAAATTTAACAAGTTACATCATTGTAAATCAGAAACAATCAATTCAGCCAGCCGGCTGGAAAGTACGACAATATCTATAGAACCATCTTCATTCCCAATAGGGTGTTCGAATTCTGTTGGAACAAGAGCAAACCGCACTATTAAACATTTAGTAGGGCCTAGCTAGTGTACTTTCACACCCGTTTGTCAAATGATCTCCAACCATAAACATGCACAAACTTGTGCAAAAGTACACTAACCTTAGCGCCAGATGCTTTTACCTGAAGTACCTGAACTAACGTAAAAGTGTAGGTCTACATGCCTCCTACAAATTTTGTATGATGCTGCTCAGCTGTTCAGACTTTGCAGGGCCTTTCAACAGATAAAATTTACATTTTGTACACAGCTCACACTGACTCACAGACAGGCATGGCACACACAGGCAGCAGGACAATATTATCAAGAGTCTTTGAAGCTCCTTGACATCATGTTCATGAGCAATAGCCAATAGGCAATACCAACAAGGCAATACAATTTAAAATTACTTTACAAAACAACTTTTTGAACTACAAATAAAATTTACTAGATCTAGATTCTAGTTGTTCCGACGTCACTCTCCTCGCCACCAACATCTGATCTGCGCACCCCCTATACCATGTCTGGTTGTGGTTGGCCCTTACGTAGGGATGTTGGACTGTAAACATGGTATTACTATGTATTATGGTAAATTTACTAAACCCTGAGGACAGTGAGGTCTGAAGAATATGGTCAAATGCCGCGGCTGCTGACGCGTTTAGCTGGACCCGCACTATGCACGCGAAGCGAGAAGTTGCGGCACAAAGAAACGTGAATCTTCGCTTACCGTATCCTCGCTGCTGCAAGAAACAACTCGCTGAATTTGAATGATCGTCATATTCTGTTCTCTCAGCTTGCTGATTTTAAAGAGAACAGACACATATGATAGACGGCAGGCAACTTAGCCTTTCGAGCAGGAACAGTGAAATGAATTTCAGGAAGTATTTCCACCACTTTTCGGATGCAATGTACAAACACTCAGCTAATGTACACGAATATTAACGTGTAGTAACAGTAGGCCTACATGTGTACGTGTACATACAAAATCGTGCACTGAAACAGGAACACCCGAGTCGCGATAGCTAGGCTTACCGTGATCATGCGTCGCGGGTTAATCAAGATCGGACTTGATTCCCCGCGGATGAATGTTTAGCCTTTCTTACGCATCAAATATCAAATATGTATTGAATAAAATATAATTTTGTAAGAAAATCTAGATATCAAGCAAAAATAGACATAATGTATTACACTTTAAAAAGTATATTTGATTAAAATTGCATCATAAATTCGAATAAAACTATATTAAGTATATTTTGTACTTAATTAAGGCCTGGCGTAAAGGCTAGCTAAACTTCCAGAGTTAGCTTTGTGTTCAAACAAGATACAATGTGTACATTGTACAGTATAAAAGTAAACGAATGGCCAACTTTGGATTGGGCAATAACTGATCATGATGATAAAATCCATATATATTTGTCAGAGCAGGTCTGTTTCTGCATTTCAAGTTCTTTATCTAAAAACGTAGATTTCAAAAGAAGCAACTTAATTTTGTTGCTTTCGTTGAATTCATGAAATACAAAAAGAAAATCGAGCACAATTTAGCACAAGAAAGAAATAAACTCGGTATCACCTTGTCTGAATTGGTTTATCCAAATTTTCGTCTCTAGCCCCCTGAACTAGAAACTATTATATCCATGTCATATAACCTAGTAGGGGCCTATAGTTTTTGTTAAGTTGGGGAATAAGGTTTTAACTTTTTATATTTTTAGAGATATTTTAGAAACATCTTACATGAATTATTAATTAAGAACATACCATTCTAATAGGGATTAAAAGTTTGTTTGATGAAAACCGGTTTGAAATGACCGAGACATCAAAAAACCCAAAGCAAAACAAAGTATCTTTAAATATTGCCATAATAAAAGGTGGTTCCCACCTTTTATTACGACCTCTCAGTCATATTTACGCCACTTCAAAACCGATTTTCATTAAATGAACTTTTAAATCATCTTACAATTGTATTCTCTTCAATAGAATCACAGATATCAAAGCAGAAATCCACTTGTATTTTTTTTTGGGGGGGGGGGGAAGGGGCATACTGTAGCACCAGCGTGGCCTGCTGATCGTTTCCTAAGGCTCTCTTCCTAAGTTCTGAAATTCTTCTTCCCTTCTTCTTCTTCTTCTTTCATGAATTCTACCTCTTCTTCTTCTTCCCTTCTTATTCTTCTCCTTCTTCTTCCCCTCCTCCTCCTTCTTCTTCTTCTTCTACTTCTTCTACTTCTACTTCTTACTTCTTCTCCTTCTCCTCCTCCTCCTCCTCCTTCTTCTTTTTCTTCTTCTTCTTATACTTCTACTTCTTACTTCTTCTCCTTCTTCTTCTCCTTCTTCTTCTCCTCCTCCTCCTCTTGTAGTCTTCTTCTTCTTCTTCTTCTCCCCCCCCCCTTCGATCCCCGCCAGTGTTTGTCTGGAGAATCGTCTGATAAATCCCACGGCCGGTCTGTGTAGGTAAAAATAATGATTGTTACTCATGATAGATCATTCAAATAGGCCTATTTATGCACAACTATATGGATAAAGATAGTGAGAGAGGGCTACCTGTAGATATACCGGCCCTTTTAGGGAGGGAGGAGGATTTAGGGGAGAGAGAGAGGGACCCTAATCGGGGAGAGTGATCAGCTAGGGAAAGGGAAAGTGTCCGATTTACGGGCTAATTACACTGGGATCAGTGGCGTATCTAGGGGGGGGGGGGGGGCAAGGGGGGCACGTGCCCCGGGCGCCACTCCTTGGGGGCGCAAAAAAACGAAAAAAAAACGAAGAAGAAGAAGAAAAAAAGAAAAATAAAACGAAGAAGAAGAAGAAAAAAAGAAAAGAAGAAGAAGAAGAAAAAAAAAAAACTCGCCGGGAAGGGGGAGGGAGAATGGTGAGGGGGGGGGGCAGAAAACCAAATCAAACAAGATAAAAACAAAACATGATGATGACGCGGACAAAATGACAATGTTTATTGTGTTCACACAAAAATTCTATGTTCTGTGAGCTGAAATACAAAAATTTTCGGCTCGCTCGCTGCGCTCGCTCGCCAAAATTTGTATAAAAAAGAAGGTAAGAACAAAACGTGATGATGACAAAATGGCAGTGTCTATTGTGTTCACACATGTCATTTTATATCTAGCAGGCAAAATGTTCCACGGAGCAGCGGCTGCAATTTCATTCGTTCTGAAGCGATCGCCCATTGGATCAAAAGAGGGCGTCAACCATTGTCAACGGTTTTGAACATACGGGGGGGGGGGGGCGCAAAAAAACACCAACAAATCAAACAAGATAAGAACAAAACGTAATGATGATGCGGAAATATACAAATTTCGGCTCACTCGCTCGTACTAATTTAGAGTATTTTTTCAAGTCCTCACTTTGTTGGTATAAATCGTTATCTATAAGGCCGTCACTATATCTTGATTAGAATTGTAAGATTTAATAAGCAAAAAATGACAAGAGTTTCATGATTTGTAAGCTGAAATACAAACATTTTCGGCTCGCTCGCTGCGCTCGCTCGCCAAAATTTGTATAAAAAAGAGAAGAACAAAACGTGACGATGACGCGGACAAAATGATAATATCTATTGTGTTCACTCATGTCATTTTATATTTAGCAGGAAAAATGTTACACGGAGCAGCGACTGCAATTTCATTCGTTCTGAAGCGATCGCCGATTGGATCAAAAGAGGACGCCAACGGTTTCGAACATACGGGGAAGGGGGCGCAAGAAAAAAATCAAAAAAGATAAGAAAAAAACGTAATGATGACGCAGAAATATACAAATTTCGGCTCACTCGCTCGTACTAATTTAGAGTATTTTTTCAAGTCCTCACTTTGTTGGTATAAATCGTTATCTATAAGGTCGTCACTATAATTGTGAGATTTAATAAGCAAAAAATGACAAGAATTCCATGTTTTGTAAGCTGAAATACAAAAATTTTCGGCTCGCTCGCTGCGCTCGCTCGCCAAAATTTATATAAAGGAATATAAGAACAATACGTGATGATGACGAGAACATTTACAAATTTCAGCTCACTCGTGCGCACTAATTTAGAGTATTTTTTAAAGTCCTCAGTTTTTTGGTATAAATCGATATCTATAAGGCTGTCACTATATCTTGATTAGAATTGTAAGATTTGGTAAGCAAAAAATGACAAGAATTCCATGTTTTGTAAGCTGAAATACAAAAATTTTCGGCTCGCTCGCTGCGCTCGCTCGCCAAAATTTATATAAAAGAATATAAGAACAATACGTGATGATGACGAGAACATTTACAAATTTCAGCTCACTCGCGCGCACTAATTTAGAGTATTTTTAAAGTCCTCAGTTTTTTGGTATAAATCGATATCTATAAGGCTGTCACTATATCTTGATTGGAATTGTAAGATTTGGTAAGCAAAAAATGACAAGAATTCCATGTTTTGTAAGCTGAAATACAAAAATTTTCGGCTCGCTCGCTGCGCTCGCTCGCCAGAATCTATCAAAATTCATTACATTTAAATCACCCTCAAAAAGATCCCTTTTAAGTGCTTGAAAAAGCATCATATGGACTTTCTTTAAAGTCCCTACCGGGATGGGGTTGGGGTTGAACACTTTTCAGAAATTAGGGGCGCAATTTTCGTGCTTGCCCCGGGCGCCGTTTTCCCTAGATACGCCACTGGGATAGTAGAAAATTTACAACTTCACACACACACCCACCCACACACACACCCACACATACACACACACACACAAATAATTTTCTCCCTTCAAAGGAGCGCTTGACATTGCTCCTCTATATATGAAAGGAGAATGAATATATAGGGCCTGTCACTTCCTCCGTATAACGTATAACTGGGAATTATACGCATGAGGGTTGAGGTTTATCCTTTTTTTCCCCTGTCGCATGATTTTTGAGACTGACTGTAGTACTGAGTAGATAGATCGGTAGGGGGCTGCGGGACCTTGAGGGGGAGGATCTAGGAGGAGGAGGAGGTGTCATAAGCCCCCTCCCCACCCCCCTTAAACGGGAAGAATCTAAAGGCGGAATCTTTGGAAATTGAAATTCATGGTCGTTGTGATTTTTTTCCCCGATTTTTTCCCCCGATTCTTTCCTTTTTTTTTTTTTTTTTTTTTTTTTTTTTTTTTTTTTAGATGAGCAAAAGTGTGTGTGTGTGTGGGGGGGGGGGGAGGGGGGCTGCAGCTCCCCCCCCCCCCCCCCCCCGGTTCCGTGGCCCCTGTCTGACACTAACAAAATGTAGTAGAAACCCCTTGGAATTAATGAACCTAAGTAGTAAAAAAAATCATAACTGTCTGAAACCCAATCTTTTATCTCTGAATCCCCAAATTTACACGTGTTAGGGGAAATGGCGGGGAAATTCCCCCTGAGCAAATCCTCGAGATCTCAAGAAAGTAACCTCCCAGTAAATTTTGTGCGATACTTTATCACAAAAAAAAAAACACACAACTTCCCGCATTGCGATTCGTGAGCATAATTCTTTGATACTCTCAGTCCTGCGTGTACGTCGCGGGCAATAGGCACATACCGTCGTAATATACGCCGTACGCCCATACGCACGCATAAAGCTAAGCAAGATGGCAGCCTCCAGTGGAAGCGGCGTGCAGCTTGACTCCAGCAGGGGCTGCCGCGTTTCCTCAACCCGCAAGAGGCATTCTTCCAACGGAGGGGAAAGCAGCAAGAAGGTCGACTTTGACTTCATGGGTACCCTCCCTGATGAGATAATCATTAAGATCCTGTCTTACCTCCTTCCCAACGAGGTAGACGTGGTTGGCAGCACAAGTCGGCGGTTGCAGGAGCTCTCAGTGTCGACGTCTCTAGCCCGGTAAGGTCACCCATGCCACGAAGCTCGAAGCCCGGGCGCCGGCCGCCCGGACTCTGGCCAGCGCACCGCACCGGTACCGGTCGATTTCCGTATTGCAAAGCGGAGCTCGCTAAGAGTAAGAAGAGTAACAAAACTTAAGTTAGGCGGCTAGGCCTACGGTAAAATATAAGTTTGCCGATTTTCTTCATTGCTTCCTCTTTGTTCTATACCAGAATGTATCCATGCCATGCACCAAACACAGCAAGGCAAAATTAGATTTAACATTAGGCCTAACTTAATGTTAGCTACCATCAAATTCTTTGTTAGATTTTTATAGAGCTCACATAAATTAAAATTTGAAACAAATTGGCCATCAAAACGCATTGATATTGATGTCGGCTTTTATGTTGTCACTCAAAACAACTCTCTCGCTCTCTCTTGCATGAACGACCATGGTGTTCACTGTCTGCACGTCAATCAGAAACTGAAGTTAGCCATCTGTAGTGTTACTGTTAGTGTTAGTGTTAAATGTGTGACAATTTTAACAAATTTTTCAATTAAAGAAAATAACTGATACATTGGAGGGAGCAATAAAATAAATGTAGGGCCTGTGAATTTATAATAATATGGCAAGTTGAATGAAGAAGTCAGGTGAGAAATGCAGTTCCTAAATCCCACACATGATTGTAAGTACCGGTATGCCTTTCTCAATAAATTAAAGATGATAAAAAGTTTTGGTACCTCAAAAGTTTCCCTGAATTTCCATGTTTCAGGTTAAAGTACCTTTCAAATAACTAACACTGTGAGACTTACTCGCCCCAAAGTGCTCTCATTTCTTAGTAATCATGCAAATAACTGCGACCAGCAGCCCCATACGCATAGCGACCAGAAGCCCCATATGCATAGCGTAATGGGGCTTCGCATTGTAGCATTCAGGATCATGACAGATTTAGTATCGCGGGTAAATATCAACTTAAAATCCAAAAAATTTTTCAATTTGAAGACTTACCAATTAAGCTGAAGTCTTGAAAACAGGCTTTGGGCAACGTTTGGTTCTGCCAATAGTCCCTTTCTGTTCGAATTGATGACTGAATGTGACTCTGTCGAGAGGACCTTGGGAGAGCTACATACACTGATTACTACGGCCAGCGCATACGCACACATCACATGCGAACAAATTTCAAATCCACGAACGGATAAGATGTTGGTGTGCGCATGCGCTGGCCGTCAATTCAGTGTACAGTAGCTCTCCCAAGGTCCTCTCGACCGAGTCACATTCAGTCATAATTCGAACAGAAAGGGACTATTAGCAGAACCAAACGTTGCTCGAAGCCTGTTTTCAAGACTTCAACTTAATTGGTAAGTCTTCAAATTGAAGAATTTGTTGGATTTTAAGTTGATATTTACCCGCGATACTAAATCTGTCATGATCCTGTAAGCTACAATGCGAAGCCCCATTTAGCTATGCGTATGGGGCTGCTGGTCGCAGTTAGCTACTCAGTATGCGTATGGGGCTGCACGCTGCTGGTCGCAGTTATCATGCAATAATGGTTTCGTACAATACGTGTGCTACCTCGCCACCGTACGGCGGCGGCTCTGGTACGAAACCATTATTGCATGATTACTAAGACATGAGAGCACTTTGGGGCGAGTAAGTCTCACAGTGTTAGTTATATGAAAGGTACTTTAACCTGAAACACAAACTAAGACAAGGAAATTTAGGGAAACTTTTGAGGTAATACCAAAACTTTATATTATCTTTAACAGACTTTCAACTTGTCATAATCATTGCACATTGATTTTATGCTCCCAAGGAGTCCCTATTCGCATTTAAATATTACATGGCTAACTTCACGTAAATAGATTGTGCAGGCTGCGTATAGGCCGCAATCTCTCACAAAGAGTGAGTTCGTTTATGAGCAATGACTTGAAAGTCGATGTTGATATTGATACTTTCCAATGACTGATTTAGTTCAAATTTGCGTGTTATAATTGGAAATAAGCTATTAAAGTGTATCCTGTGATTTTGGTGCAGTTTGGTTCCCACAGTGGAAATTGAGGTATCTACATGGATACAAACCTCAAAAGTTCATTCAAAGCGCCATGTAACATTAGTTTCCTTTTAAATTTTCATCGTTGACCTTGATGTTCATTCATACCACAACTTTTAATACCAGGACCGTAAACTTGAAGAGGTGCCAGAAGTGGGGCATGGACAAGATAAAGAAGTACCTGAAGCGACAGGCAGGCAAGATCCAAGTCTTGGACCTGAGCAGCAATCCATGGATCTCAGCCAAATCTCTGGAGGGACTGATCTTTGCTATGGGAGCTGTTACATGGCTGAATGTGACGGGGTGCTGTGTGGACCTACGGGTAAGAACAAAGGGTACTGTGTGTGTTCTCCTGGATGCCATGCTGACTGAAACCTTGTTTGTAGTTAGCTCAGCAAAAAGGGAGTTCTAAAGCCTCCTAGAGCAGCCTCAAGCAGCCCTTCAGGGCTCAGCATAAACAGACAGAATAACAAAAACAAACAAACAAAAAACGGAGATCCTATCAGATCAGGTTCTGAAATCAAGTACAGGGGATGGTTTCAGAACCTGCTGTAGCAGCCTTGAAGAGCCTTGGCTGTAATATAAATGCTATGAAGTTCAAGAAGCCACTTTTCTCCCCGACTCAGCAGTTACTGTATCTCTAAAGGTCATCGCGAGCTTAGATAAACAAACCAGCCCTCTTGATTAAACCGCCGCTGAAAAATGCTACACAGCTTGCTCAATTTTGTTTGTGTTTATGCGAAAAAAATTGAAAATCCTTCGCAGTGTATCGGAAGGGACTCTGTTACCATAGGAATGGAACCAATATCTCTGTGATTTATCGGCAAATACTATAGATCTGTAAAATTCACAGAAATACAAACACTGTGATTATACCAAGTGTACAGTAAGCTGCTGAAATGTAAATTAAATATTCATCATTATCTTCTCTCTTTGATGATATAATGATAATGTATACTGTATGACATACATGTGTAATATTGTGCCCAATCCATGCTGTAGAATGCTCGACCCATTGAGGATGGGCTGATTTTCTACAACACGCATTTCCCATAGATACTTGCCCGAGTATACTCGGGACTTGTCTTCAACGGGTTAAGGTGCATATTATACTATCTTTACCCTGGCCACAGGATACATTACATACCTGTATTTCCAAGTAGCACTGACAATGCTCAATCTCCACTCTCTGGGGAGCATTCCAGCCAGTTGCAATTTTACAGGCGCGCACATGCTGATCAACCAAAATTCTCGATCCCTATCTGGTACCCATTCATACTCCTGGGTAGAGAGCAGCAATTGGATCAGGTGCCTTGCTGAAGGGCAAATGTTTTGAATGTCTGAATTTAATGTTATGATGTTTTGAGTGAAGCTCATTATTCCCAGGAGCAACACTGCTGGAAACAAATGACCCCTTTGCAGATAGGATAGCCCCAGTGGGCTTTTGTTCAGTCATCATTACCGGTAATCTCTCTATCATGTTTCATATGTAGTGCCTGGATGAGATACTAAGTACGGCTGTTCACCTGAAGTCGCTCGCCTTCACAGACCGTGCTTTTAGCTTCCCCTCAGCGCCAAACTGTACAGAAACAGTGCAAGACCAAACTAGACCAGCGCCGAAGCAAGGCTCCTTGAGTAAAGTGAGTCTGGACACTCTATCTAAACTGACGCAGCTGAGGATGGTCCTGACTGTTTGCTGCACTGACCTGTCCTTGGTAGTCTTGTGCCCCAGCCTGCTCTCTCTCGTACTGGACGGACATCCTTGTATGTCCACCCATTGTGAATGCGTCTTCCAAAATCTCAAGAGTAAGGTATCTTCCCCTTCAGGCAATAGTCTTGGTTTCATGCACTTGTTTTTGGTTACATGTAAAATTATGCTGTGTACCAGCTTCAGTCAATAAAGATTATTGGAATGAAAACTTCTAGTGAGAATGATATTGAATTGCATGATAATTTTATCAGTTTATGTCCTGTATTATGTTTTTAATAAATGATGCAACCAGTTTGAATTATAAATTTCATTTACTGCCCTGTTCTGTCAAAAGAAATTCAAAAAGAATCATGATATTAATGTTGACAGATTGGGCAATTTTTTTTGCACTACTGTATCAGAGTACCGAAGTGATGATGTCAGTCTTTTTAATAGCGTTATAGCTTGGGTTGGAACCAGGGGCAAGTATGGTTAGCAGTGGGCATGGTGAGGTAGTTTAAAACCACTTTCTATGGTGCTTAATGACTCTAACATCACACTGTTCAGGGAATAATTTTCCTGGTATCGCATCGCAATTTGCTATGCACTTTTACACCACTGCTACACAAACACTGCTATCTTTTGTGTAGCAGTTTTCTTCCATAGAAATGTACAGGATACCATGTGAAATATTGTTCATCAGCTGAAATTGCTAATCAAATTTGAGTTGGAAAATTATTCCCTGCTGTTATTCTCACGGTCAGACATATCAGGTATGTCAGGTATATAGTGGCAGCTGGAGTGGAAACACCCATGATCAGCATATCATATTAGATGAAATTATCTATTTTTCTTAATTGGCTTAACTGGAAACCAGCTTCACAGCCTTAGTACCAGTATACCAATGTTGCAACTACTTTATGATATTCTTATCCAGCACAACACTTCTCTGGGTTGAGAGAGCTATGTTGGACCCCAGCCTTATCTCATCGCCATGGCAACATTCCAACCTTCATGAAAGACGTCATCATCTACTTACAGGTGGGTAGATCATAGAATTTTTTGTGCAAAGTGTAAATTCTCTTGTCGCGCAAGTATTTATGACGATAAGTGTAATATGGAAGTGTGATATATGGTATTTTGAAGTCACCATAAATTGACCTCATGAGTATTGGTATACAGTCTGTAGATAGCTTGAAAGATAATAGCTGTTTAGAATGTTTTATCCAGTTTCCAAATGCAAGATGTGGAAGAACTGCAGAAATTGCATGCTGAAGAAATTAACATGTCACTGATTACAGTGACCTGTTTAGTATTAATTTGATATCAGTTCGTAATATGCCTGCACAAAAATATTCAAGCAGTAGGCCTTTTGCCCCCTTTAACAATCAACTGCATTTGCCATTAAATAGTGGGAAATGAGTACAGCATGCACCTCTTCATATAAGTTTTATAGCAACTCAAGAACACTTTTATGTTGAAAAGGGTAAATTAGATAAGAATATGCTCAGTGTTGATACAGAAAAAGAACAGATATTGATAGAAGAAGCCCTAATCTTTTGATCAAATTCATTTTTCTGATCAGCATAACACAAATAAACATGAATTTAGGTCACAACCATTATGTAGACAGTCTTGTCTACATTTTAGGATGATTTTTATATGAGTTGATACTACATAATGTATGGGAACCTGGTATACCCAGTTCCCATAAAGAACGGGTTCACAGAAATAATTACACAAGTGTCATATTGTTCGCTTTGAAGGAGAAATCTCACACATCTATGACCAAGCTGATGGCTCCGGTGCCATGTCAGATTGCCAGCGACTTCAAAATGAAGAGAAGTCCCTTCACGACCTCTCTCACCCATCTCGACCTTCCAACGAGCGAAATGGAACCAGACATCGAGATTCTGACCTCACCCCTTCGGTACCTTCGTTTGAACATCTCTACAGCACTCTCTCCTTCTTTTGAACACTTACTGGAAAAGGCAGCACACCTGCAGCACATATGTCTGTATACAACTCAACCATGTCAGGTGAGGTTATTTTGAATTATTGTATTGTCGTACTCAATACTTCTTTATTTGTCATTTGTTGTAGCATTTTTTTTTTTCTTTCAGTATTGATCTTTTGAATGAGATGTCAATTTCTAATTGATGTTACAGAGATTAGATTTGATTATGCTCAAAAGCACACAAGGGATTCAATTTAGTGTACACAAAGAGTATGAATATCACAGCTGCACACCAAAAGCAGGTCAATACCCTGGTGTCCTGTAAGCAAGCATGCCCCTCATCTCATATTTATATTTTGTTCTTCAAGGGTTAGACTGACCAGTCACATCTAATCTTGAAGAGTACTCTATCTCTTCATACATTCACTGACAGTGTTTAAGTTTGCCCCTACCATAACGAAAAATGTGAATTGAAGAAGGGCTTTGGTCTAATTCTAACCCCTTTTGAAATGAGCCTGTAATGTGCTATAATCCATTTTATGACTGAGTATTGCACAAAACCTTTACGTGTCATATTGCAGAATTTTTCAATCCCATTCAAAAGGCAAAATGCTAAAAGTGTAAATTTTATTTATGATTCACATGGCATCCTTATGATAACTGCAGAGTCTAAATAATTTGCTAAACTGAAGAGATCGTAATGCAATGTGTTCGTAGTAAGGTGCAGATGACAGTCCAAAACTGACTTCAGTCCAAAAACCAACCTACCAAGTCTCAATCCACAACTTTTTCTGGACACCAGTCTTTGGAGCCCACCTAATAACCATACATGAATATTTTACAAATATTTTGCAAGGTTTTAATTTTCGCAAAATTCATGAGTCCGGTGCTATTCCTGAATTTAAAAACACACAAAAATGTAATAATTCTGATCCTGACATGAATATGACGTGCATCCATGCATTTCTCTGTTCAGTACTGTACTCCACGATCGCGAATTTAACCACTCATGTAATTGCTACATTGTAGAAAGTCCCAATTGGGGAAAAGTTAGACTCGCTCAATATATGGCCTAAAGAGTACACTTCTCTATATCCCAATCCCATGTGGTATACATTTGAAACTCTTGATTTCCATAGCAAATACACCTTAGCTTACATGTACTTCCATGATGAATTTTCTTTCACTTAGGATGAAGGCACTATCGCCATGTTACTAGGAGCAATCTTTAATGGCTCAGTGCCCCACCTACAAGGCTTGAGCTGTGCTCTGTCCTGCTTCCAACACATCATGGAGAGTAACGGACTGGAGAGACTGCCACAGCTTCAGGGAGAGCTTCTGGTTGTCCAAGCCCTCAGCAAGTTAAAAAGTAAATTAAAAAATTGAGAACATCTTAACCCTTTAGCAAATGAAGATTCTGTACATATGGCCTATTGTTTCCTGGAAGATACAGCAATGTTGCTCTCATTTCGACAATTTTTTAAGTAATATAAAATAGCTGACGATATGTTTAATTTTGTCTATTATAAGTTATGTTTATTTGAAAGCCTATTAAGACTTTACCAAGACAATGCTGTGCCACGGAGATAATTCTGACTTGATTTTGTTGACCCGGACTTCTTTCAAAGTACATACTTGTATATTCTGTATGAACAAAAATTAAAGAATAAAACTTAAAAAAAAAACAACAACGGACTGGTGGTTCAGCGAGTAATAAGACGGGCGATTTCGGGCTTTTCAGTTACTAATAGGTTAATCTCTGTTGGATTGAGTAGGTTGCTTTATCTGCATGACATAGTGAGGTTAGGTTATACTTGAATTATGTCTTATGTGGCATGCTTTCAAGACAATTGAAGAAGAAGGAAAGAGGCGTATGATATGTTCATGTCGTTGGTATTTATTCAATTCCTAGATACCCTTTATGGCCCTATGCCATTCTAAGATTACAGTTGAATTGTAATCTGAAGAATTGGAAGATACTAAAGAACAAAAGACAAATGAAAAGATAGTAGTAATTAAGCCAAATCACCCAAGTTGTCGGAAATAAGACCTGTAACTGTGGTCAAGATGCATATTGATGCCGTGTTTGTTAAGTGCACTCCCCTTCCCCAACACAAAACACAACACATTCTGCAATAACACAGAAGCTTCCACTGTTAATTTTATAGCCAAAAATACTGTAAGGGGACAGGAGTGTCTGCACTCGGAGAGTATTAGTACAGCTTCTTTTGTTGTGTGCCAATTAACTTAACCGTGGAGATCAGCAGAGACCTGCTACTTTATATTTGGCATTAAGTTTTTTTTTTTTTTTCTATCAAAATGAATGTATTTTTTGTGTAATATGTTATTTTACATTTTAATATCTAGATTCTCAAGGTTCAGATGAATTTCTGTCTGTTAAAAACAAAGCACAATATGCAGAATTATTATTTTAAAAAAAAATCAAAGTTTACACGTAGTTATTTGAAGAGAGAAATTTTATTGGAGGCAGTCATTTTTACTTCTGTGTTGTTTCTATGTTGTTGGGTTTTTTTTCTCTTCAGAATTACAGGAGTTGTCACTTCCAATCTGTGCCTTACTTCACCACAGAAAGACATCCATGTAAGTTTTCAAAGTCTAATAATTTGTGCTTATATTTATGAAGGTTGTATGTTCAGAGCCCGAGTTCTCCAGACATTGTCCTCAATACCACAAGGATACATTTTCCCATGCTGCTCCCCCATCCCCTCCCCCTAGTTTTTGTAGTGGTAATGTTCTTAATATGTTAGAGTATTGTTTAGAAAGATTCAAAGTTGATTTGATAAAAATAGGTTTTGAAATGGTTGGGATATCCAAAAAACAAAGTGTAAAAACATAGTGGTCCCAATAACAGGTGAGTTCTACCTTTTATTAGGACCGCTGTTTCTGAGTATCCCAGCCATTTCAAAACCAATATTCATAAATTTTGATACTGTAAAAGTGGATATTTTCGCGAGACTAATTTTTCACGCTCGACCAGGTACAAAGACTTCCGCATGTTTTTAATTCCGCGGAACCAAGATATCAACTACTGGAACATATTGCAAGCAAAAATTTTCATTACTATTTGTGCTCTTATTTTCACGCTAGTTTCTGGTTGTGCGAAATGCGCGAAAATTTCAACACCGCAAAATTTCCACTTATACAGTAGATTTTGAATTTCTCTTAGCAATGTGTGCTCTTTCATATTTCACAAGAGGTTTCTCATTATCTCACACAAAAAGTTAAAAACCTGAAGCCCCATCTCAACCAAAACTATACTATCCCTTTATTATGATTTACAGATTTTATGATGAAGATGACACAAACAGCAAGAATGACCAGAGAGACTGTGGGCCTGGCGTTGAGGTACGTTGCAATCTTTAGCCAACAATGCAGAAGGTACCACAAAATTATTTTTGTCATGTGAGCAGGTGGTCATGAGGATTGAAGTTACTACAGTGTGAGAATTATTAATATGTCAAACATGATTATCATCAAGCGTGAGTTGCTTCAATTTGTCTCCCTCTACAAATTAAATTTGTTAAGATCGCAACTGCTGATCTGTAAATTAACAAACATGTCGGAAGAAGCTCACACCTGAACACCTGAACCTTCACCCCTTTGAATAATATCTTTCTTTCATTGAATATGCCTTGTCCGCCTTGGACTACTTGACATAACAATATCGGAATTTCGGAGCTTGGGTATTTGTTCCATGTTCATCGTGTCACGGCCAGCAACCAGGGACAGCCTTGCGGTAGTGTCGCTGCCCAGAAAGCAGTAGATGACAGGTTCGAGTCCCATATATTGGTTCTTTTTTCTGACATGTTTGTTAATTTACAGATCAGCAGTTGCAATCTTAACAAATTTTATTTGTAGAGGGAGACAAATTGAAGAAACTCACACCTGAACCTTCACCTCTCTGAATAATATCTTTCTTTCATGATTATCATCAACCCTACCTGTGCTTCTTTTAGCGATTGCATACTTGCCAACTAGTAAGATTTTATCAGATTCAGTAAGATTTTTTACGTTAAAAATAGCAAAATCAGATTTTCTGTCAGAGAAATCAGATTTGTAAAAAATATTTAGATATACCTTTCATGTGTATTTTCTGAAGATTTGACCGAAAGTAAGATTTTTAACTTCAGTTTGCATATAAAATAAGATTTTTGCAATCCACGAGTAAGATATTTCATCTTGAAATGTTGGCAGGTATGCGATTGGCATGCAGCTGGAGTGCTTAGTGCTCCCAGTCAGTGCAGGTGTCATGGAACTAATTATCGATGAATAGAGATTACCCAATCACCCAAATCCCTATTGTGTCACTTTGGTCTTCCTGTTGGACTGAAGCACATTGCCATCCCTGAGTGGGCCTGATTACTTTATATTCTTAACTGCCAGTAGGTTTAATGTGAAGTTATAGAGGAAATACTGGTACTGTTGATGAAAATGCAAAGGTCAGCTAACTAAAATGCCTGAACACATAGATGGTTAAAGATTGAACCCTCTGAATATGATGTTATTTTGAGTGTGTGATAAAACAGTAATAATTGATTTCCAAGGAGTCATCAAATAAATATAGATAGATAAAGACCATGTTGTCATAGCTATCAAGCACTGGATGAAGTAATTAACTTTATATTAAGTAATATGTTGTATACAATGTCATGTAACACAGACAAGAAAAGATAGAGCCTTGTCAAGTATTTGATCATAAAATGCTAAGAAGATCATTTTTTTGACCTTAGAAGCAAGTGGACAGCAAGTGGTGAGACCATAAAAAGATTAAGTTGATTTATTCCCCCAGTGTTTGATCATAAAATGCAAACACGATCTTTATCTTGTCCTTTTAGTATTGCAGCAAGTGCTATGACCATAAAAGGATTGAGTTGTCATTGATTTATTTCCCCCAGACTGGACAGAACAACAAAGTGCCTGACAGTGAAGCCGTGGCCAGTCTTTCTGAAGCCTGTCCATATCTGAGGAAACTGGAACTCATTGATTCTCACACGAGAGTTAGTCTTTTCTCTACAGACTCCCCTATGCATTCTGCCAGGTATGATGTCTTCTAGATGCGATTTGTTTTAGAAATCTTTGTTGTCTTCTCACCAGTTCCTAAATGCAAATGGGAATCTATGTTTAGCTTGGCCAAGATAGTAATTTTTTTTCATTTTGTTGCAGGTTCTGGTTTGTTGTCTTTTTTTCAGTTTGGAAAATAACTTAAAAGGTTTTATAAAGAACAGCTTCGGATGAAATGATGCACAGATATGTGAGAATTTGTTAACTTGCAGAGATGCAGCTCACTGAAGGGAATTTACAATGCTAAAACATGCAGGAGGTGCAGCCGAGTGCATGTTGCATGATATTGTGAATACCCAAGATTGAGCTGCACCTCAACTAACATCACAAATTAAAAACTTGTGCATTATTTGTTTTATGAAATGTATCAAAAACTAACAATTTTTTGTACCTCTATTTGTTGTAATACCAGTCAGCTACATGTAGAATTTGTTCAAAGCCAAGATGTCTGAAGATGTTCATTCTAAACTCTTGATACATGAACTAGAAGTTGTGTACTGAAATATGTGATCAAGAGCGAACTATGCATTTGTAACAACTCATTGAGCATGCACCGCTTAAGTATGCATTGCGGCATCAGGGAGCATGCAGTTATAGATGCTTATTTGGTTATAAAGTGCCATAGGATAATAAGCCGTAGTGTTCGGCTTTTTTGTTGCACCTTTGTTGGTAAGAAAATAAGAGAGTAAGAAAGAGCGTACATGGGGCTCATTTCATTACGTCTGATTGGCTACATTCTTGAACCCACTTTATAGAAATGGATTACCGCAGACACTTCCCATATTCACTACCACTCCTATCCATCTCCAGACATCCGTGCACCAAATATCGAGACCAGCTGACTGATTCTAGTCTCCCAGCACTAGCTAGTCTCTCCTTCCTGACCCACCTGACGCTGGCCGGCCTGCAGAACGTGCGGCATGGCCGAGGTCTGGTGGACATCACAAGGGGGTGTGGTCAGCTGTCCTATCTGTCGCTGGCCTATCTGGGTCTCCAGGCAGACTGCACCTTCCTCCCCGCCCTCTGCGAGGCGCTGAAGCATGCAACCAATCTGGCCGACTTTAGGTAAAGGGCTCCCTCGTTGTTGACTGTGTCATGGGAGATGATGGCCCTCCTTTGCAAAGCATTGTGGGATGTGAAGATCAGCCTCATGCTTTCAGCTTGACTTGATGACATCCTAACAATTTGTGCCAATAGTCTTACATGTCTCTCAAAAAGTGGTATTTGGCAGCAAAGATTGTTAAAACAATGTACATTCAATGCAAAATAATGGATGCTTTCCCAAGTGTTAACTCTTTATGTGCCACGTTTGCATGTTCGACTCGGTCGATGGCATGCAAAGTTTGTCGATGGCATGCAAAGTTTGCATATTCTGCTTAAACCCACAAACCCGCCCAGATCGATGGATAAATCGCCAAATACCACAGTATAATAAAAGCATTCCTCCCGATTCTGTTCCTGCCACATGAAGCTTGTATTTTGTGTAGTGATTGACTATCTTGCGGTATTCCCTACTGAATTTGGAAGTAAATTCTACGTTTCAGTCACTGTTTTGTGCGCAAACGCCATGCTTCCACAATAATGTATCAAGTGGTCATTTGAAAGGAAAACATTCATTGATTTTTCAAACAATTACCATCAAAGCAAAGCTTCACATTTCCTCTACAACTTTTTCAACTACAAATTTTCCAAAGCATAACTAGGTTGCTGTTGACTCAGAGTAATGTAGCACACAGGGAGTTTACGTCATGGCACATAAAGAGTTCCTTGATGCGTCATTCTGGTCATTTGGTCTAGGGGAGCTCATTCTTTGTTTGAACAGGATTGATGAATCCCATAAGTTATTACATAAAGCTTATGTTTGTTATTGTTCTATCACTAGGCTGGAGCACAGATACATGAGTATCTCAAGCAGGCTTATACAGTCATTGGCCAGCTGTACCAAGCTGAGGAGACTTTGTCTCATCACCGAGACAGGCTGGTATGTTGCATATGAGTCTTAACACAATACTAGACTCGGAGTGGATGATGTTCATTAATCAAAGTATCTGTGAAACATGGGTATTAATGGAGAGCCCAAAGTGACAGGAAAATTGAAGGTACTATATTAACCCTAACTAGGCTGTGCTATTTGGGTAGATGATAGAGCCATGATCCCAAGTTCACTGCTGCCTCTCCAAAATATCTAAAGTATGTGCAAAACTAGACCTGCCCCACAGATGAGAATTAACATTGTATCAGTTCATGTGTCACTGCGCAACGACCAGTGAGTCTGTCTCAAAGGAAGATATGTCTTATGATGGTCATTACTTTTGGTCATCCCTCCTTATAAAAGATGAATGGTTCATACATTTTTCTCTAACCTCACTTCCACCTCTTTGTGATAATTTATGGAAATTACTATGGGGTGTTTACATTGTAGACAAATCAAAAAGGAAAATTGTTTGATGTGTGCAAAGTCTTCAAACACTTGATTATTACTTCATGCAGACTCTCATGAACAGCTTGTGGTCGTTTTTGCTTTGTCTCATATACAGTGAGTGCTTGTTTTTTTTGATCGTATATAGTGTAGAGCGGTCCGCATCCTTTGGAGTTCTCATCGAGAGTTGCGCTCAGCTGACTTTACTTCTCGTCATCACCAACGACTCCGAGACAGCCAGAAGGTCGATGAGACGGGAAACCAAAAAGTGAGTTTTATCATACAGTTTTAGCATCCCCTTTCCTGTTGAAGATTAAGTCAAGAGTACAAGTGTATATTCGGTCAGGTGTCCATGGAAATGTGTATTATAGCAAAATTAACTCTTCCTCAACAATTTTAAAGCACATCACAGGTTGGAACAAATGGACTGTTATTTTGCATCGTACCAAACAAAATGACCTATTGCAGCTTTTTCCTTGCTGTGGTTACCAGAACTCAGTTCAATACTTTAAAAAAAAGAGCAATAATGACAAATGAAAATAAAGTCTCCCAGAAAAATCTAGTATCTTAAGCATCCAGTCTGTAGCACTGAGCAACAGCTGACATTGTTAAATCAATCAAGAAATGTTTGTGATCACAGTGTAGCACCTTATAGAGCATCTTAGCATCTTATAAAGGCCACAACATTATCCACTCTATGTAATTTTACTGTTTATTTGTTCAGTTATAATACAAAGGAAAAATTGATATAATGCAAGAAAACTGACAGTCCTGAGGACTTTGTTATAACAGGAGTCCACTGTACTAAATTCAAGAATCTGTGTGGACCACATCTGTCGACGTCCTAGGCATTGTATTTAAAACAAAAAATTTATGGTCTTTACTACTCATGCGATAGAAGGAGATTGTGCACTCGTGACCATTGACTATTTGTATAATTGTTCTCTAAGATGTAATGTATCCATTGAAATGCATTGCAATCAGTCATTTCTCAGAGATGTCAAATGATTGACATGTTTGGTTTTTGTTTTTTCCATTTCCTTGACAGCAAGAAGAAGACGAGGGCCCAGCTCAGTGTTGTCTTTGGCTCCACGGAGGACGTGAGAAACCAGAGAGGGCGTCATGACACCCTCAAGTTTGTTTCCCACCAAGACTTGCGTGAGCTGGTTCTGTTTGACTCACACGTGTGCCAGCCAGAGCTCCACATGGACATTACTTGAGCCAGAGGAACCCTTAATAGATGGGTGTGCTGGACTTCCTTCAGGCAGATGGACCCTGGATGGGTGAGCTCCACATGTCTTGAGGCAGAGAAGTCCTGGATAGATGAGCTTCACATGGACATTCGTTGAGGCAGAGGGACGCTTGATAGGCGAGCTCAAGGTGAGCTCAACATGGTTGTTCTCCAAGGCAGAGGGGCACTTGATAGGTGAGATCCACATGGACATTCCTTGAGGCCGAGGGTGAGCTCCACATGGATATTCCTTGAGCCAGAGGGACCCTGGATGGGGTGGACTGGGCTTCCTTCAAGCAGAAGGACCATGGGAGGATGAGCTCCACATGGATATGTCCTGTGGTAGAGAGACCTTGTTGTGAGCTCCACATGGACCTTCCTTGAGGGCTGCATTAGACTTGATAGGTGAGCTCCACATGTTCCTTCAGGCAGAAGGATGCTTGATAATTGAGCCCACTTGGACATTCCTAGAGGCAGAAGGACGCTTGGTAGTTGAGCTCCAAATGGGTGTTCCTTGAGGCAGACGGACGCTTGATAGGCGAGCTCCACATGGGCGTTCCTGGAGCCGAGGAACACTTGATAGGTGAACTCCACATGGACATTCTTGGAGGCCGAAAGATGCTTGATAGGTGAGCTTCACATGGACATTCCTCGATGTGGAGGAATCCTAGATAGATGAGCTCCCTCATGAACGTTCCTTGAATTAGAGGTACCCACGATTAGTAAGTCATATTACTTGTGCTGGGAATTAGAGTAGCAGCTGTTTTGCATGGCTTACTACATCATTTCAGTTTATGACTGCACAGAAGGTCTAAATTGAAACCCTGCAGGGTGGAACAATCAAGCCAAAGTATGATTTAGTGGATACATCGTTGGAGTAAGCAGCTGTTTAACTCTTTATGTGCCTTGGCCCAAATTCAGGAAGGTGGTGCAAATGAAACCATGGTTTAAACCATGGACAAAAACCATGGAGCGCCAAGTGTCGCATGGAATATTTCATTACGAAATTGGTCATTTTGTCAACAAAAAGACCGTTTCGTGAACAAAATTATCATTTCGTGGACGAAATGTTCATTTAGTTACAAAACGTTGTCACTTTGTTACAAAATAATCATTTCATCAACGAAATGACCGTTTTCGTAATGAAATATTCCATGCGACACTTGGCGCTCCATGGTTTTTGTCCATGGTTTAAACCATGGTTTCATTTGTACGACCTTCGTGAATTCAGGCCTTTATGTGCCACGGTGTAAACCCCCTCTGTGCCACGTTATTCTGAGAGAGTGATGTAGTCCTGCTTTGGAAAAGCATTCTGTTTTTCAAATCTATGTAACTTTTATAAATTTGTGTTGCCCTCGACATGTAATGAGCAAAGTTGTAGAGAAAATGCCTAGCTTTGATTTGATGTAAATTGTGTGACAAATCTACAATTATTTTTCTTTCAAAAGAGCAATAGCTATATTATTGCAGAGGAATGCTGTTGCACACAAAACATTGACACAAACTAGGAATTTACTTGCAAATCCAAGAAGGAACACTGGATGATATTCAATCACCACATTAAATGCAAGTTACGTGTGACAGGAATGGTATCACATGAAACGACTCCATTGTACTGTGGCATTGGGCGATTTATTGATCGGTTTGGGCGGGTTTATGCGAAGTTGGCATGCAGTCGACTGAGTCGGACGTGTGAACGTGGCACATAAAGAGTTGATACCACAGATTCGTTGTCACGGTGAGGTGCAATGTTTGCACCAAACTTGACATCTGTATTTTGTGTTGCTTTAAAGCTCACCCGAGCTAAGGGCTCAAGTGAGCTATTACAAGTATTCATCGTCCGGCACGCGTCATGCTTAAACTTTTTACATTTTCATATTTCACATTTCCGGATTACTAGACAGGCAATTCATCCAATAGATTAGTTGGTTTATGGGTTTGATTCTTACTCGAGTATGTAGAACTTTTCTGTGCCCTTGATATTTCTCATGGCTGTTACTCAATGCACTGAAAAAAAACACAGCATGTGTAGAAAGTAGATGAAGGGCAATTTGTCAAGCAGTTGCAATACAGACAGCTTGACGCAAGATTAATTTATTTGAGAAAACATGCATAGTACCTGTTGCTAGAAAGGATCAGAACCACAAGTGGCTGTTGAGCTGAATCTCAGTTGTCTATTCCTTATCATGCCTGTCTAGTGATCAGGGGGTCATGAATTTGAATCACACTTGAGTGTGTATGCCCAAGATACTTTATCATGGCTACTACTCAAAACATGTGACTAATCCATGTGCTGTTACGTCGATGAAAGGCAATTTGTCAATCAGTTGCAATAAAAACAGCTCAATACAATGCAACAATTATCAAAGTTGAACAAATGTGCATTACCTGCTGCTGTAGGGAATAAGAACTATCACTGGCTGTCCTAAGATGGTGTAGTTGATTTTGATCGGATTTGTACTTGCCATCTCCAGACTCCTCAGTTGTAGAAACTTGCAATAAACCTTGACATATTACACTGATTATTGACTATGCAGTATTTTGTCTAATTGTCTCAGTTTTCAGCATTTTGCAATGACTTGGTGCATGCACATGTTCAAACAGGCTGAAAGATCTGTATTTGTGCTGCCATACTGTTATATCATGACTTTTAATGTCAGGTGTTTTTTTTTTTATGCCTACCTCACAAAGTGTAATTGGAAGCATTACAAATGTACTTTTTTATCCAAATGAAACTTAATGTGTTATGTATGAATGGAATAAGCTGTGCCTGTCAACTGCTGGGTGCACATGCTCAAAGTCAAAGGTCACAGCAAATTCTAGAATTTTACTTTTTCCCAGCATATCTGTGCAATGTCTGAAGGCATTTTCACAAAACTTAGAGATATAGTAAATAGGAAGTGATTGTTTGAAGAAAGATATCGGCCATGGGGTCAAAGGGTATCGGTCATAGGTCAAGTGAATTTCCATATGATCAAAGGAAGTGATTATTTGAAGAAAGATATAGGCCATGGGGTCAAAGGGTAAGGGTCGTAGGTCAAGTGAATTTCCATATGATCAAATCCCAGATACTTGCCCTCTTACACAATTTAGCCTTCGAAATGAAATCTGGTTCAAGGAATGTATTAAACACTAAACACATTTGGGGTTGTGTAATCAATCTTTCAAACACGTCATTTCAATTTTTTACCATTCATTTGAAGCTGACGTCTCATACTGTTAAGATGTATAAAAGACCTATGGGGGAGTACATGTATTGCCATATGTCGGAGGCATACAAGTCGCCATAGCGACATACACACTGTATCTACTAGTAGTTTTTAATGTGTGTGTGTGCGTGTGTTTAGGTGTTTTGTTTTGCTTTGATATCGTTTAGACAATGTTTATGTTCTTAAAGGAGAGTAAAACCCAAATACTTTTGTGAATTGAGTGAATGCACCAATGATAGCAGAACATACATGAAGTCTGGGGAAAATCGCAAAATCATTTCAGAAGGTATGAATTTTTAAGATTTTGGTGCAGCCATCATTCGATGCGAAGACTATAACACTTTGTGACATCATGTCTGGACAACCATACAGTTGGAATTGCAATTGAAATGTGTGAACACAATAGACAGAACTTGGAGGGAAGAGATTCTTGACATGCTCTACAAAATTCCTCATTTCTCTTTGACTACTGAAGCAAATCAAATGGGGTTTTCTGTAAGATGTGGGCAAAGAGTCATAGTTTAATACCCTAAAATTGTATTTGGATTGATGCACTACAAATGTATTTTTAATGTTATCGTAGCAGAGGGTACCTTTGTAATTTTTTTTTTTTTTTTTTTTTGGGGGGGGGGGACATACGGTATAAAACAAATATAAAGAAATTATATTATCATCATTGGATACATATTATCACTTTTTTATGATAACAAATCAGCACTTGACTCTCTTTCAGAAAGCGAGGGAAATGATATTATCCTTAACATAGGTCAGTAACACGTTGAGGGAATTTGTACTCTTCCTAAAAAGGGACAGTTTGTGGAATTCTCTTTATATTTTCTTGATGATTTCCATCCATGCGCGACATCATGTAAGACTGTCACTGTCTTCTCACCCAGCAATGGCTGCACCAAAACGTTAAAAATACTCATACCTTTTCAATGGAATATGTGATTTTTCTCAAACTTTGCGTATGTGTTCTGCTGATATTACTGCATTCACTCAATCCACAGATTTATAGGTTCTGTTTGGCTTTCAGCCTGTAAGGTGTATTTTTAGTGTATTTGATCTAATATTAAGACAATGGAACAACATATATGGTTACACAGAATTCAATTTTCTTGAACACCAAATGTTGTAGATCTTGGTTTTTATATTACGTTTATTGTTATTTGTTTTGTTTTTCAAAAGAAGGCAAATCTAACATATGCTGAGTGTTTTTGTAATTTCAAATTCAACTCCTCCTGGCGCCCTAATGTTTTATATATATAAATTAATGTGTCTACGACTTACGACATTATTCTACCTGTATGCTGTAGAAGAAGAAAAGCTACATAACATTTTTCAAGTTTATATTTCTCATAGAATACTTGGCTAAATGTTACTGTATTATACACCATATGAAAGGTAATTTAATCGGCTATCAACTTGCTAAGTCAATAAAAAAGGGAAACTTTACGCATGAGTGAACACCTTTGTTTGTCTCTTCCAAGTTACAAAAGTAAGAATTGCAAAAAAGAATAAGTTGTAATTAATGCGTAAATGCTTTTCCATGTAACAATAAGAACAAAAGACAAATTTAACTCAATAAAAAGCATGAATTCAGATGCAAAAATGTACCTATGATCTCTATAATGTCTCTGAGGCCCAAAAGATCAATAAAGGCTAAAAATAAGGGAGGGAAATGAAGAATTTTATGTCAAATCCAAATTCAAATGAAATGAAAGAAAAAAACATTATCAACAAAAATGTTAGAATTAGTAATTGATTTCTCATATTAGGAAAATTGTAAATTATATTAGGTGCTTGAATTTGTCTTATAAATTCTTACATTGCTAAACTGAAAAATGAAATAAAGATCTTCTGTTCATTTAAAATCATCTTTGTGCCTCCACTCCCTATGTCATTTGAAGTTTGAGTTGACAGAAAATTCTTTTTTTCCCACCTTAAGTTCCCCACTTTGATTTTGCTTGAGGTTATCAAGAGATTAAGACAATTATTTTTTTTTTCTGCTATTTCATTCACGTCTCTCATCGTGTTAAACTGGTCTTTTGTTATCGTTGTTATCTTAAAGGGCATTTGCAAATGAAAGACAATATGTCAAATATTTGCAAATTTTACTTTGGTGCCTTGGAGGACAAAAACAAATGTGTTCGCTCATGCGCAAAAATTAACTTTATATTGACCAACTAAGTTGATAGCCTATAAAATTACCTTTGATATGGTATATAATACATTAATTTTCTTTAAAATCTTCTATGAAAATTATGAGCTCGAAAAAGTGTTTACTTACTGTTTTTGCTGAGTGTATGTGTGTACGTCTGTGTTTACATGCGTCAACAATTCATTAATTAATTTCGTACGAACATGAAGAGATGAAAACAGACAACAATCGTATCGATTACATCGTTGATTTTAATGACTTTTCTGCACAACCTTTGATTTGAACTCACACCGATAGAGATTGCATGTACGCGGAACGCATTTTGACATTCTAATATATCACACACCTGCCGCTCCTGTTACTTTGGAAAAAAGAAAGTAACGCGGACATGAAACTAATAGAATATATAATATTTATAAAAATATAAAATCTCTTGAAGACCCATTGCTTAATGTTCAATATGTACAGAAACTTACACGAATACAATATGCTTTTACATACTAAAAACATATACAAACAGATTGGGATTCCGTCCTGTCTACCTCCTTGAATGGCGGGAACCAAATTTTTCGTGTTTTTTTTTTCTCTCTCTCTCCTTTATTTCGGGCAGAAAGTGTGAAAATGTCGGCATTAGAATAGCTTACCACATTATTTTCCGCATTCGACCAACACACACTTCTTGCTTTTCACGGAATTTGGATTGAATTTTGTTTTCTCACTCTTTTCTTTGTTTCGCACAGAAAGTGTAAAAATTTCGGCATTAGAATATCTTACCACATTATTTTCAGCATTCAGTGCACACACCCCTCTTGCTTTTCACTGAATTTTGATTGAATTCTGTTTTCTCTCAAATCATTGACGAGGAATAAGGATGTTAAAAATGCGCCATTAGAAAGGAACATTCTAAGTTTGATGTGGTCAATCAACATTTTAAATGGTGTCACTCCTCCAACCTTTCGTTGAATGTTGAATTTAACACTCAAAAATGTTAAATTTAGCATTCAAAATGTCAAACTACATACCAATTCAGATATGGTAAATCCAACATTTTGAGTGTTAAGTTTAATATTTACAAAAAAGGAGTGACAGCGTTTAAAATGTTAGTTTATTATTTCATTTTTTAAAGTGAAGGAAAAACATAGGATTGCAAGAAGTGGTTCAGTCTTTCCATACGCAATCATCTCTCATGACATAGACAAGAGAAGAAGTAAATGATATTGTAGCTGGCGCAACCTTTCTTATTTCAGCGGCCGTTATCTAGCATTGCATTACCAGCAATCTGCCCTTCATAGACGGCGATGAATCAGTTTAAAGGGATCGTATAGTTTTAGTCGAGACCTAATTTCAGGTTTCTAACATTTTTGGTGAGATAATGAGAAACCTCTTATGAAATATGAAAGAGCATGTAATTCCATGAGGAATTCAACGTTTATTTGATGAACATTGGTTTTGAAATGGCTGAGATATCCAAAACAGAACGATTCTTATAAAGTGTGGGACCCACCTTTCACTACGATCGCTTTGTTTTACTTTGTTTTTGGATGTTTCAGTCATTCCAAACCCGATTTTCATCAAATGAATTTTAAATTCCTCTTAAAGAAAAAAGGATATGCTCTGTATTATTTCATAAGTTTTTTCTTGGTATCTCTCAAAAAGTTAAAAGCCCAATTCTCATCTCCGCCAAAACTGTACCATCCCTTTAATGATTCATTAGTAGCTAGGTACGTGCTGCGGCTAGGACTGCATTTATATGGCCAACACTTTAGTAGCTATATTTGAAATAACCCTGCTCCAAAGGCAAACATTAACTTGGACTTAGAACAGAAATGACGCATTTCAAGAAAATATGTCTTCGATTTCTTGTGTTCTTCAGACCCGTTTGTCCGTACATAAATGTCTCTTGGCATGGTTAGGGAGTGAGAAAAGCGATCGATTATTGCCGACTTTCTGATCACCCTACATAAAGATACCACCCGACCGGTATCACATGCTGATCACATGACTGGTCATGCAGGTAATATCACATGACCAGGTAGTATCACGTGACCAACATTGACCAATGCATAATTATTTTCAATAATAAGTTTCTACTCTTGGTTCACTCTCGTAAAAGATAGGAAACCACCGCTAGCTTTGCTACTGGAATGACTGACTAGAAATGGGAACTAATGGAATTGAAAGACAAATGAAATTAATAATATTGATAACACACACAAACCGAAATCATTTGGCGAGAAATTCAGCATTTCTTTCAAAAGAAAAAAAAAAATATCTCACACATTTACTCACTCTCTCCTCTCTCTTACTCCCGTTGTATGTTTCTGCTCTTGTACAGAAGCAGGACCAATTAAAAAGCAACAACAACAACAAACAAACAAACAAAGAAATAATAGCGGACGCTTCACTTTGAAGATCTTGCAGGTACAACTTGAATGAATACCGAGGTAACTATAGCAACCTTATCACCATGGCACCTACTTCGCTGTCTTTCAATAACGACTGAATTTAAAGCAGTTCAACCAGTTCAATTACTGACCCACAAAACTCAACTAATAGCTAGGGAACCAATGTGACGCGAGAATGCATCTAATGAGTATGATGTTGCGAAATAAAGATCATTAAAGGCCGAGGAATGTTAATGAGCCAGAAATATAGTGACAGAGCATCAAAAGACACGTGATACAGTAGTAGCACTTAGGCCTTGATCTTCTGCCCTTTGCTCACATTCAGTTGTCTGCTTTTGCCTTCGTTTGCGCGTAACGTGATTGGTCTTCATCATCTAAGAACATTACGTTTTAAAATGAGAAATGTATAACTTTACCATAAGGTGATTAGTAAGAAACATGGCTCGTATGTCTTCCAACATTTGATCTCGTCGCAGTTGTCTCGTACTTGTATGAGATAAGCAAGAAAAGGCAATGCCGCTGTGAAGCGAGCTAGTGATTTCCAGCAAAGACAACGTCGCTAAATAAAACACGCACATTATTGCAGTCGCAATGCAGCTATGTCAGTTGTCAGACCCAAATCCGGATGGATGTTGGGTAACTGCATACAAATAAAATCAGGCGTAAGACATTTTGCATAGAATGCGAGGTACTTATCATTGGGCTAAAAAGGAAATATTGATTGTAACACGTAAGAAAATAATGTTTGTAAAACTGTTTGGCTTGGCACCCATTATTTGTCGTCTCAGTTTTGCTTTTATGGAACTGCCACTTAATCAGCAACGAAGGAATGCATTCACAACGGAAGGCATCACTAAATAGATAACTTGTGTTAAGCCGGGTATTAGAAATCAAACCAATGATCATGACCGGTCTCTTTCGTGTCTCACATTTAAAAAAAAACAAAAAACAAAACAAAACAAGAAGGAATTATGGAGTTGACTGTTTTCTTATCTAGCGAATCAAATGTACCAAGGAGGCAATATTTAGTACATAACAAAAGGTAACTGAGTTGTCTTTGGTTGCAACAATCGAACATTAACTTTGTTACAGGTCCACTGTTAAAAACATGGCTGATATCATGCTTCATGGTGATAAGACAAGTGACTGCTAACTCCGCCAACAAGCGACAGCAGTCCATTATCTGGTATATAACCAAGTAAGATAATTTCCGATTTGCATCTTATACATCTTTACTACTGTGTGCCTGCTATTTCTCAGTCATACCCCCCCCCCCCCAACTGACATATCGCAACAAGAGCTACCTGTTCAGTGTTGTACCGATGACGTTTATCGGGAATGTTGTTGTTGTTGATGATGATGATAATAATGATAATAATAATAATAATAATAATATTAATAATAATAACTGCAACGAAAAATTATATCAATATCATGATAATACAACATATGAGAGGTGAAGAGACAAACTGATAAACCCTGCTTGAAAGAACACAGTGTCTCACAGTGTGTTCACAGTGTGGTCACATAGTCGACTATGTGAAAACGCTCGAATTCAGCAGTGTGGAGATGATTTCAAACTGTGGTGTGGTTTTCACAAAGTGTTCACATGGTAATGTTCTGTGTCACACTGTGAATCGATGATTCACAATGTGTTCACACTGTTAACAGTTTGGAGAGATTTCACACTGTGTTCACACTATGTTCACACTGTTTTTCTCACACTGTGGGACACTGTATTCTTTCCAGCAGGGAATTTCTGGCTTGATGCACATCTGACCAACATGAGATATCTAGCTGAGGGTGTGTGTGTTTTCAGTCAGATTATTCTGCATGAATTGCTTTTAAGTGGCGTTCCATAACTTCAAGACTCAACAATATCATAGGCAAGCACAAGTATAAGCATCATAAGGTCAACCAGACACGTAAAAGTGAGGTAGAATGAAGTACAGTATGTACAATAAAAATATCCATTTTCAGCGCGACGTAAAAAGCACCAAAACGAAAGAACAAGCAAAACGCTGCAACTTCTTAACTGCGGCTGTAGTTGCTTTCGCAATGACTGTGCGTGACCCTGTTCCTTCAATGAAAAAGCTGTGTCTGTTGACAACGTACAATCGACAAACACCTGATACTTGGCACTGCTGAAGGTATAACAAGTTTCTTTGCATCAATGATGATTAAACATACACAGATACATTTAATGTGCGATAGAGCGACTGGCCAATACTATTGATGGATTCGAATGAATCTCATAAAGACCAAACTATGGCATCTAGATTGCATAACTAAGTGACCCGCAATGTCGATTTTCAAAGTTAAAAATCAGTTCTTCTTAGACTCTCCGCAAAGATCCTATTTTTAAAAAGCTATTACCGGGTTTTCCTATTTAATAGCTATTGCTTCGATGTAATGAAATCAGCACTAAATTAACCCGTTCTAGTTAATCAAAGTTAATCGAGAGTCTTTCGAGGCTTCCTCCGGTGTAATGGACCGATCACGTAGGCCTACCGATCACTGGTACTGGCAACGGTCTCTGTCCAGCTGTTTGCGTAAGAGGGCGCTGTTTTGTGAGCCGTCTCTACACATTCAGTCGTCAGCCTGGTAGTGTAAACTCCAATATCCTTCAGTACACTCGAAGAAAAAAAAAAAAAAAAAACTCTACAACTTGTACGTTCAGCTTTGCAACTTAACCAGTGTGACAATGGTATTACCTTTATGGTGCAACTTTGCAACTATGAGACAAGTATCACGATGACAGCACCTTTAAAGGGGCAACTTTGCGCCTTCCTTGTCTGAAAGGTGCAAAGTTGCACCCGTAAAGATGCTCCCAGTATGACACTGGTAAAGGTGCAAAGTTGAACCTGTTTTTCTTTGTAGAGTGCGCACAACGAGACCAGTTGGCCCATGCAGGCTCACCAAAGCATTAACGTCCAGACTTAAGCTCGACATCAGTGTTTGCCAGTGAGAACTCTTCCTCCTTCTCCATTACACGCTACATCGACCTATAAAGTTAAAATGTTACTGTTAACATCATGAAAGAGCAACAAATAATAAACATAAGCCAAATAACACATCCTTTGGAGATAACTAAATATGACAAGCGCACTTACTTTAGATATTTGGTGAACAGGAAGAGAGTAAATCGTTCGTAAAAAGAAAAAAGGAAAAAGGAAAGAAATGCCCGAAATCATAAAATAAATTGCTGCAAATCGCAAACTTCAAGCCAGCATTCCAGAAATGTCACATACATTGTAAATATTTTTCCCCAAGGCGATTTGTAGTGTACCCACTCCACAGACGTGCTGGAGAAACAGGCAAGCGCTTCGCAGACATAAAAATCCTTTTCTCACGCGCAAAGTCAATACACATTGATGATGTTCAAGATCTCCACCGTATATAAACAATATGAGATGTTTTCGGAGGTGCATACCCCTTTATCACCTTCTGTCTCGGGGTGTCTTCACCGTTCATCCCTCCGATGATTTCTTGGCATTGCAGATTGTTTTGGGTTTTTTTTTTCCTTCTTATTCTTCGTTCTGGATGTCCACAAAGTGGTAAATTCCGAGTTGTACTGGATAGGAGAGTTCACGGTTGTGATTTGCGCATGTCCCAAAAATGACCAAAATAATGGATATGTTTGTGTATTTGCCATTGACTCTAAAACGGAAGGAACCCTCGGGCAAATAAGGTTTTGGAATACTTAAGTTACTTGTTTCACACTTGGTAAAACGTACAGGTAAAAGTGATTAATCAACAATGTTTAACAAAAACCTCTCCATGCATTTCATTTACATGGATTACAAAGATGGCGTGCTTCAACAAACAACGCTTCATCACAAGACCTTTCCATGTTATTTGAAAGCCTGTGGTGTAGTAAGGGGTCAAATGAGACATACGCTAACCGTGAACTCCCCCACTGAACACTAGGTGACATAGTTCCTCTTCAACCTGCCGACTCACGGGTAAACTCACAACAGCTCCTACACGTCCTTTTCGACACGCGTGCTCTCCAGGCTACCGCGGCCACCGCCGCAAAGTTCCCTTGGTTAGCAGCCGAATCACCAGCTAAAGCAAACTGTTCAAACACGCGTTGTCGGGATTCCGGGTTATCTATCACTTGATCATTTCCGTGGTACATGGGATTAGCCAATGGTAATCCTTCTTTCTTGTGACGTCAGAAGTTGAACACCATGGGAAGGGCGGCGATGGTGAGTATCAGCTTATACTGTAAGGACATTTTAATCCTACAGCTCATGAACATATTTCTTTCTATCGAACGAACAAGTCCTATCGATAAACAAAAATCTCGTCGTACCGATGAAAAGATACTTCTTACTTGACGAAAGAATCTTATTCTACAGACAGAAATTAATAAATCACTCTATCGACGAACAAATCTGACGCGATAGGGGTCGGGGAGGAGCATCATTCCTTGGACGTTGCCTTCGATGTTTGGCACCGGTTCGTCATCGGGGAAGACAAGGCGATAGCGATGGAGAAGGATGGCCATGATCAGAAAGTTCTCCTGTTGCGCCATGATTTCACCGGGACACTTTCTCGGACCTGCAAGCAACGAAAGAAGTAAAGACAACAAACACAGCTGGTGTCAATATCCATTTCGTGCAGTGATCATTGTATTAATAACCGAAAAGTGAATTTACTCTACTGGAAAGAACACAGTGTCTCACAGTGTGTTCACAGTGTGGTTACATAGTCGACTATGTGAAAACGCTCGAATTTACCAGGGTGGAGATGATTAGTGGTGTGGTTTTAACAGAGTGTTCACATGGT